>NW_007579266.1:159448-173008 GCF_000690725.1 Stegastes partitus
TCTGCTTCCGTCGAGCTCGAGGACTTTATGCTGAAAAATGAGCCGACAGTGAAATGTTTCGTTCAGAGGGTTAAATATATTTTTTCCACTCTTGTGTGATAGATTACGCTCCAATTTCTGGCTTTCTGACCCCAAAAAAGCTGCACACCTGCATCCTATTTCTACTCTGCAGACTTTTGCAGCCTCGTGACAGAATTCGCTTCCTCCTCTTTGTGCATCTCTTTTAGCCTCCGTGTGGCCCGGAGCTCCAGACCTAATCTTTAAAATCACTGCTCTCCGCCGCTAAAAGCACCTCCCTTGTGTTTATCAGACAAACGGGCCTTTATGGCCGCGGCGTTTCGTGAGCGTGCAAAGTTCAAGACGACGCCGAGACGTCTGTTTCGTGCTCGTTTAATATTTGATGTTTGTGTTTTGTGTTGCAGATTTGGTTCAGAGTCCACTCCAAGTCAAACGCTCAAGTATGTGTCCTCCTCGTGTCACGTGTTCACAATCAGCTCGTTTAAACAGATTTACAGGATGAAGCTGCAATACTCATCCTGCACGATAATCACATCCACGATGATTAACGCTGTCAATGCTTTCACTTTCTGATTCATTGATTAAAAACAATCACAGCCTCCTCAAAAAATCTAAATATTTTTGCTGATGTTGGTGTAATCCAATCACCCTCAATCTGATGTCTCTGCAGCATGTTTTAAATTACGTTAAATGATTCGAGCAGAGCCGGTTCTGTTCAGGCAGGAAGTGATTAGCGATGCTGTCCATTAATGGTGCCTCGTCTTAACGAGCATCCCCGACTGACTCCCGGAGCAAAGATGAACCCAGGACGGCCTTCCAGCGTTTGATCCTGCACTCTGAAATGCAAGAATACACTTTATATCAGCAAAACAAAGAAATCCACTGACTCTGGTCTGCAGCTCTCCAAGCATTAGAGCAGCGTTGCTTTATGATGTTTGCCTTTCTCATGTTTTGGTGTTTGCTTACGGACATTCCTTCAGTTTATGCCGCTGCAACTTCCTCCAACACACAGCGACTCACATGTAAATAACGTATAAATCAAGCCTGTGCTGTTGCTTTGATTGTGGTTTGGACGAATCTGCAGGAATCCCGCTGTGAAGCCGCAGATTCCTTTGCATTTATTACAGTTGCTTTTAGGGCTTCATACAACCAAAGGAGATCTTTGTTGACTGAAATCACAGCGACTCGTTAACCGATCGATTGGTCGCAGCGAGGAAACATCAGCATGTTGTCTGTAGATGAAACAAACGTTCTCGAGTTCACTTTGTCTGCAGCTTTACTAGCTTCAATGGATTGTAAATCGACATAAAAAGCGAGTAATTGCAGCATATTAGATCATTGTAACCTGATTATTTTCTACTAAAATACAAATATAAACAGAGCACTTGCACATATTCATATGATCTCTGAAAATATACCAACTAGTGATCCAGCACAAGAACTGCTGGACAACTTAGCTGCTGGTTGCGAAGTTTACACTCAAATTTTTGTCCGTTTATTTGAACGAAATGCAGAAACGCCAACTTTGACATGGACTCTGTTAGTTTGGAGTCGACTCCGAGGACGTTTTCTGTAAATACGTTCGATCTATAGACTGTCTATAAACGATGAATGTAGTCTACAACTCGAATGAGTGAAGCCTAAGACCTGCATTCCGTCTGACAGCCAGCAGGGGGCGACTCCTCTGGCAGCAAAAATAAGTCAGCGTGTGGACAAGAAAATGAGCTTCTTTTCACTTGATTTATTACCTTTATAAACATTTTCCCAATGGCATTATGGTCTCAATCGCTAGTTTCACATCTCCTTCATCACAGTAAGGTGTTAATTTAGTGAAATGTGATCCAGTGTCGAGTTAAATAGACGATAACGCAGGTTTTGCATCAGAGCACTGTTGCTTCCAATTTACAAGTGCTCTTTAAATTACCGTAGCTCCGTTACCGTTTGTGCTCGAGAGAAAATTCAAACGGTTTCTGAAAGACAAGAAGATGAGCTATACGGGAAAAGTCGATGGATTACGGTACAGCAACGCACTCACAAGTTACTGCTGTCTGAACGCATGTGGGCTTCACGTCACCGTAACTCCTCAACCATTTAGGCTAGAGATAAAAAAGGGTAAAAGCAGTCATTCATAGCATGATCTCTGACTCTTTTACAGCCAAAATAACAAAAAAGTCCAGGATACTTGGGTGTAGCTTCAATTATATTAGCTGGATTATTCTCCATAATTAATAACACTGTAGGGTCTCGGCCTTAATATAAATTGGAGTCAGGGGAAGTAGTAATTTACATTATTTTTAATTTTTAAGCTTTTGTAATCCCAAATATGCTAATTATGTTGCTAGTCTTAACCCAATATTTTACCTCGTAAAGCCAACAAAATGGAACCAAACCAACGATTTCTTAGACGCTGCGCCGGTTAGTCTGAAGCCGACTCCAAGTCAACGTTCAGTAAACGTTAAATGAGTTCGATGAGCTCCAAGTTGTGAAGACCAGGGGGTGTTCAAGAGTAGTCTGTTTCTGCTGCCACCAAAGGTGATAGATTGATCCTGGAAGGCCGGTCGTGTAGAGCTTTTCTCCACCAGTCCGCCTCAACACTGCAGTTTATTCAAAACAAACTCGGTTACTCGTTTCAAACAGCGACATTCACAAAGAATCCTCAAGTTAGTTTTATAGATGTGCTATTTATCGCTGACCTTCAAACTGTCTTCCACTAGAAAGCAAATAAAGCAAAGTGAGGAATCTGTTTCCAGAGCAATAAAAAAAAAAAACTATATTAGTCCATGTGATGATGGGCTGATTGCTGCCGGACACGTAAACCAGGAGTTGTTGCTGTGAAAAGTCACATGATTGGAACATGACTGTGATCATTAGTGCCAGCAGCAGCGCCGGCTTCCCTTACTCATGAGTTCACACAGTTTACCCAGAAAGGCACGACGACGACGATCAAATCGTGTCTCCGTACGGCTCCTGAGAAAACTCGATAAACCAAGACTCACAGCGACAAAAGCGCCGTGCGACGCTCAGAGCAGTTTAGCCAAAAACAAAACAATGAAAAGTGAGCTGATGTGAGCACGCTGGAGATAAATGAACGAGGACACACGGCAGCAGCTCTGACGGGTCCAGCTTCTGCTTGGCACAAACAAACCAGTCCTCACGGTGCTGGTGTCGACAGAACTCACTGGAGGTTGTGGTTAAAATGGAGTGGAAGTTACACCGGTGGGCTTCTGATAGATACGCCAGCCGTCAGCTTAGTGACTCCAGTGTTTGCTGTTAAGACACATTTCACCAGTTTTAACCTGTTAACGGTGGAAGCAGCAGGTTAAACGCACCTTTATGTGTTGATTATTTGAGGATATTCTGATTTAAAGAGTTCTTTGTTTTAGGTCCCTCCTTTTCTTTAGTGTGTCATAAAGCTGCTTTTTTGTGCCGACGAAAGCTCAAAGTCGACAGAAAGCACCAAATTTTCAGTCCAGGCTTTTCTTCCAACATCATGAGGTAACGTATTTGCAGAACGCCTGAATAGCAGCCCTCATATAAAGAGTGCACAAAAAGATTTTACAAAAAAAAAAAATAAGTAAATGAATCCGTTTGCCATTAACTGCTTCACAGTGAATAAACTCAGCTGTGCAGCGTCGTCAGAAGGTGGCGCTAGAGGCTACGTGGCTGTAGAGAAGCCAGAAACAAAACCAGTTGTTTGATAGCTACTAAAAAAAAAAACATGTCAACAAAGAAGAAGAAGAAACCTAAAAACTCTGTCCATCTGCAACGAAAAAGTCTTTAGGAAGTGTTTCAGATCAGGACAGTTGTTGTTATTCTTTCTTGGTGATGTTCAGTAAGAGTTTATTAACATTAAAATATGAAAACATATTCTAGTAGACGCCAAAAATGAGATTAAAAAAACTGTAAATGTTCGATTCATGTATATGTGAACAACCAATGGTAGCAAAGGTTTAATCCAAAACAACGCTCAGTAATAAACTCACAATGTTGATTTATTTTTAGATATAGAAATAAAGCTTTAAAAAAAGAGATGACATTGAAAATGGCATCAAGAATCTTTATGTGTATTTTAGCATCATTCTGAGCAGCGGAACTCAAATCTGAGAAGCTTTATTATCACATTAAAACGTGCCGATGTGTTTTAGTAGAACCCAGAATAAACCTGTAAACGTGCACATTATGGGCTCTTTGACGTGGAACAGCAGATATGTGAGCGAGGGACTCAGGGACGCAGGATTAGAGGCTGGAAAATATGTCTTTTTATGTCACGGCGTCTTTTGAAAATCGAAGGTTAACCTGTAAAAACAAAACAACATTAAAACACGAAGCGACGCAGTGCTGCTACGGGAAAATTAGGTGTTTTTGAGCATTAAAGCATGTAAATGTGTCTCTGAAATACAAGTATAACCCTGTAAATATCTGTTTTGTGGGGTTTTTTTCTGCTATATTTCATCTATAAGGACAGATAACTGAAGAATTACCTCAAGAAATCAGGATTAGATGTTTTTTTTATCTATAAACAGGAATATTAATGTATACAAACATGAAATGACACCGGGCTGGTACGGTAAAAATCATCAGCGTAGGAATAAATCACCTGCAGTGTTTTCTGCTGAGGGATCGGTTCTGACCCGGACAGACCCCCTCCTGTACCTACAGTCTGTTTCTATAATGAATAATAGAAGGCCACGCTGCTCCCAGATAAACAAACCTATGGGCCCAGTGGGAGTCTGTGGTCCAGTAGATGAGGCCGACCTTGGGAGTGGACGGTCGGAGTGGTTATGGTTCATCTCTGGACGGTTGAGTGATTCTTTATTACTGTCTTTCTGGATGCCTCGCTGATGGCTGTCCTTCTTGCTGACTGCCTGCTCAACTGTCTGTCCACATGAATTATTGACTTTCTGCCCGGCTCTCCTTTTTTTTATTTTTTTCTAAATGCCATTATGTCCGTCTGAGTCTCTTTCTACTTCACTGTCTGTATGTTTTTTTTTTTTTTTTTTTCTAAATGCCATTATGTCCGTCTGAGTCTCTTTCTACTTCACTGTCTGTATGTCTGCCATTTTGTCTGCAACTCGAGCAGAACGAGCAGTGGAGCAAAAACATGGACGTAGACTCCATGTCTGGAGAATGAAGCTACGTAAACCAGCATTCTCTCTAACCGCCAGCAGGGGGCGACTCCTCTCGTTGCACAAAATTGCATAGCAGTCTATGAGAAAATGAGCTACTTCTCACTTGATGTATTAAGTCAGTCAACATTTTCCTAACAAGGTTTCAGTCTCGATTGCTAGTTTCGAGTCTCTTTCAATGCAGAAAGTTGTTTATTTTCTAAATTATGGTCCAATTTAGAGAAAAATGGACGATGAAATGTCACTACCTTGTTGTTGACAATCAGCTATTGTCGCTGTGAAACTCAAGGTTAGCGGTTGAATATTTAAAACTAGCTTCGAGCTGCCCTAAAAAAACACCACATGGATGTAGACCTGCATTTTTTTCTAGCAGCCAGCAGGGGGCGACTCCTCTAGTTGTAAAAAAAAAAATTGTACAGGAGTCTATGAGAGAATGAGCTATTTCTTACCTGATTTATAAAGTCAGTGAACATTTTCCAAAGGAGTTTTCAGTCTCAATTACTAGTTTTAAGTCTCCTTCAATACAGAAAGTTGTTTATTTTATAAATTTTGGTCCCATTTAGAGAAAAATAGATGGTAAAGTAGAGCATGTTTTAGCGCAGTGCTGTGTTTTGTTGCTACTGTTTAATTTACTGAAGTTGTAGTGCTAGAAAACAGCTGATTGATACGATATTAAACGATAAAACTCTATTAAAACCACAGAGCAGAAGTTTGCATTGCTACAGCAGCAAAGGGGACAGCGTAAACATCTGAGAAATATCAGCAGAAAAATAACAAATAAACCAAGAATAGACATAAGTTCAGATTGTCCAAATTCCTCTGGATGAGAGAAAAAAATGATATTGCACATATAGCACCTTTCAAACTGGGCTTTCAAAGTGCTTCACAAAGCAATAAAATACACAAAACATTAGATGAAACAAAATAAATTAAAGCTCAGCAAAAACGCAAACTTAAATAAAATATAGATCAATGGTGGTGCACAGATTCGTTTATGAGTAGAAGTGCTGATAGAGACGTACTAATAGTGGAGCTTTTAAATGTAATTGTAGGACGGCAGTATCTCGTTTCCTTTCTCTGACCGGTGCAATTATGCTAATAGAGGTTTTAAAGGCTATCACGGCTGCCAGTTTGGTTTCTAAACGTTAATCCGTTAACTGAGGATCGCTGTCAGCGTGGCCACGTCCGTCTTTTGTTGGTTTTGTTTCACAGAGGAGCTCAGATGTTCCTGTTTATCATCTCAGTCACATCCAGGCTGCTGCTGGATTCCCTCTGTGGTGATTTATCATCGTCACACTGATAGTTATTTACTGTTTTCATTTTCAAACGTATTTGTAAAAGAAATAGGAATGAAATCTGCCCCGGTGGCGTCTAAACAGACACCCGAAAGCGACGGGAAGCGACAATCAAATCTAGCGCCGAGTTAGAAGTCGCCGAAGCTACGAGCTGGAATCTGTCATTCGCGCCTCGTGCGGCGGAGTCCAACAGCAGCTGGAGGCAAAAGCACAGCGAGCAATCTGCAGTTTAATGATGGGTTTCATTTTTTACATTTATATTGCCGTTCTTGGAAAATTGCCGTCTGTGGTCTCGGGGCGTTGTTGCCGTTTGATTGCACGTCTCGCTAAATTGGCATTTGAAAGAGGCCGACGCCGTGCAGTACGTGTTCTATATCATCATTTAATCTCAATAACAAGATGCTCGTTTGTTCTAGAACGCTGTGTAAACAGATCATTTGGTCCCGAAGCTGAAAAGTCGAATTTTAGTCCAGGTGTATTTAATGAAGCCATGCAGAGCTCCACCTTCAGACTGTGGATGTGTCCAGAGTTCCCCTGAAGTCCGTAGAGGAGGGTCCAGATTTAGCACTTCTTAATGGACTGTTTCCATCATTTCTGAGAACAAGTGCATTCTGGGTAAACCTTCAAGGCTCGTATCAGCATGTAGGATGGATGGTCGGTTGGTTCCAGCCGTGATTCCAAAACTATCTTCTAATGTGTCGAATTTGAGATCGAAGCTCTCAGACAATTAATTTATCCAAACTATTCTATAAAAACACCAGCGTTGTGTTTACATTTCACATCTATAAGACATATTAAAATATTCGTGTATTAGAATAAATCCAAGGAACCAGTGGTTGTTTCCATGACTCCACGTTACAGACGATAACCTGCTGCAGTTCTGCTGTTGAACCTGTTCATTGATGCTCAGAGCTGGTTGTGGTGAATGAAAACCAGATTTAGTGGAAGTAAAACTGATCTGCTTACAGAACTCAAAACCCTGAAAATGTCTGTCTGCTGTTCTGGTGAAGTTCTGAGGCTCAGAAATGATGGAAAAAGTCCATTAAGAAGCATAGAAATGTACCTTATGGGGCCTGTAACTGGAAATATTCACAGTATGAAGGTAAAACTTTGCACGGCGTCAGTAAATAAACTAAAGTTCAAATGTGCTGATTCTGAGGAGGTCACTTTTATTTTCCGAGCAGTGACCCTCTGGAGCATTTCGCTGCTAAACACTTAGATATTTTTCCCTCTTAGGACTTGGTAAAGACCAAAAACATTATTTTTCCATGTTTGCTGGATTTGTAAACAGGCGGCTGTTTGCTTACATTTTTTTTCCACGTTAATGGTTCTAAATGATCAATGTTCTGTTTACGGCTTCTTAAACTGACCCAGAGTTTCCCCTTCGACAGCCAGCAAAGTCTTCATCAGGATAAACAGCTGGACAGTGAAGGAGAGGCGCTGCTTTTCTGTGTTTTGGTTCTGAATTGGCCCAGAACTGGACTCCCACATGATATATGGAAACCCTTTGCTGCGTCGTATTAATAAAGAGTCGCGTACTTGTTGGTAATGATTTTAGTAGCAGAATTACATTCAATAGAATTAGTTGTTCAGGCATTTAATATTTAGGATCTGCCAATACCGATGCTGTTTTCCAAGAATTAAAAAAAAAAGAAAACTGTATAATATATCAGCTGCAGTACCTGGTTGCGCCACCAGGTGGAGTCTTTGCTGTTTCATATTGCAGTGAAGGGGCACCATGACAACCGTGTATATGAGGCCTAATGACATCCAGCTTATTGTGCTGGATTTGTGTTACAAATAGATATGTTATTGATTGATATTCTCAAGTTGTTGTCGATACTGATCGTTAAAAATTTAAAATGTATCATCCCCCTGCTCATAATGGATATGAGATGTTCTTCTGATTGAATATAATATTGTTGCAATCAAGTTTTCTTCTGCCCCGATACGATCTAAGACATCGAATATTCAGTATGTGCTGATACCTGGTTTTCTGAGATATTCGATATAATAGATTTGTTGTAGTACCTGGTTGTGCCACCAGGTGGAGTCTGTACTGTTTAATACTGTAGCGACCAGACGAGGCAGGAAGGTCCGTGTTGGCTACCGGAGAGTGTTTCAGGAGTTTGTAAAGCGACGAAATCACAAAGACTTCTGTGAGGCTTAATGACAACCAGCTACCGCATGACATGCTAGAAAAAGTGTGCTTGATTTGTGTTATAAATTAATCAATTATCGATTGATTTTCTAGCATATAGTGAAGTAATATTTTATGTCGTGATCGTGGGTGTCAACAGAGGATCAGTCGTAGGATCCTGCTGAGACCAATAAGTAAAGAATTGTTTCTATCAGCCTCCAAGTTCTCACCGACCTGAAACGTTGTTGATGTTTGTTTTTGTTGTGCTTGTTCGTCCAGGTGGGCGTCGCCGGTCTGAGCCCGATGAGGCGGAGCTCCTGAGGGTCAGCAGGCGATTGGTCGAGGACGCCGTCAACCGCGCCTTGCAACAGTACAAACAGGAAACACTTCAAAATGGGGGCGGTCCTAACGCGGCGGCGCCCGGAAACACCGAGGACGCCGCCGCCGCCGCCAAGACGGACACTACAGCTAACTCCACCGCCGACAACAGGAAGTGACATCAGCGGATTGCGGCGCAGAGACTGAGAAACCAGCAGCCCAGAAAGCGCTCTCCTGGAGGACCGGGAGACGAGTCCGTAGAACCTGGGCACTAAAACCAGCCAACACCGTCAGCTCCCGGCGCTGACCCGACAACCACAACAGCTAGCCGGCCATGCTAGCCACCTGCCCACCTGAGCTAGCCTGTCACAGCGCTAGCTGAATAGTAAATGTAGCTGGAGATCGGCGCTGGGCGACGCCGGGCCACTGACTCTGCTGTCGTCTGAAAACACCTCCGGTCCAGAGACACTCGTGTCGGCTTCACTGTGACCTGAAACTCAGATCTCCTCTGTTTGTTTACCGCCACCTGCTGTCGAGGTGGACTCACGTTCTCCTTAATTTACCCTAAAAACTGCTTCAGGTGATGAAAACATTTGACTTTTTTTTTGTTTTTCAGTGCTTTGTGGAGGATGAACGTTCTGATGGTCTGATGGTGGTTCTGTTGATCTGCTTCTTTAACCCTCTGAACGCCAAGCAGCAGGTTCTTTATTTTCATTTTTTGCTCTAATCTAAAGTCCTGCACCTTTATGGAACCACGAAGAAGAAGAGAAACGCCATGACGCTGTTTAACAGAAAGTAGAGAAAAAGGAAGGTTTTTCAGTTATGTAGTTTACAAAACCTGAGAATAAAGTGTCTCTGGGGTTTTTAGAAGGACGACGTGGAGCCTCCACAGACTGTAGATGTTTAACTTTGTTTTCACATTTAAACTGTCTGAATATTTGTCACATGACTGGTGGTCAGAGCTGAGTGATTCCTGATTGGCCGGTTGTGCCACAGAGTTCAGAATTTTTCATTTTTTACAGAATCTACTCAGAGCGAAGGTTTTATTTTTGGCGAATTTTTGGACGCCGCGATAAACAGGATGAGTTCAAAGCCTGAGAGTTGAACCTCCGATTAATCTTTTTTTCTAGTTAATGAATGAAGTGTGCGGTTCAGAGGGTTAAACTTCCAGCGTTTTATTTTCTGTTGTTTAAGGTTTCGCCGATCTGCTCCTCTGATGCGCTTTAAAGGAAAGTTCTGGTTTATTTCAACCTGCTGCGTCGACGCCGATTCGCTCAGTTGGTCAAACTCACAGACGATTCACTCCTTTTGCAATTAATTCTTTAAAATGTTCAGTCTGACTTCAAGGAAACAGAAATTAGCCGCCTGTGACGGGCACGGTTCTCTCTTTTATTGAGCTGAACGTTGGAGCTGATGTTGGAGGTGAATCATCTTCTCCAGAACGTCTATCAGAGCGTCAGTAGTTCTAGTTTACGGCTGGATTCCTCTCATGTGGAGGTTTGTCCAGTCAGCAGGTTCCACAAGTTTCAAGTCATTTTTGTTGCATTTCGAGTCATTCTGGGAAGATTTGAGTTTAGTTTAGAAACATTTTGAGTCCTTTGGAAACTCTGGGAGAACTTCTCGGTCTCCATCACCACGTTTCTCTTTGCAGCAACAGTTTATGAAATTTTTTTGTCATTTTGGATCAATTTGAAGTCGTTACGGCAAAATTACTGCCGTGTTTCTGCCGCCACCGATGGAAGCAGATTAACGGTTCAGATCCAAACAAACAAAAGTTTATTTTTAACTTTAAAATAGTTTAAATGTGCGTTTTGAAGCATCGGATTAGAAAACGCAGAAAACTGTAGAAATTTCTAATTTTCTGACGGTTGTTTTTGAGTTTCCCTAAATAATTAACGAGCTTCAAGGAAACTAAAACAAACGTTTAACTCATATGACTAATTATAATAATATTAATATATTTACAACTTTCTGGATTAAAATGATTCCTGAAGACTTTTTTTTTAAATATTTTTTCTCATCGATGAGCAAAATTTAGTTTGTTTTTTCATCGTTAAGGTTTTGTTTTAGCGTTTTCATTTTCTTCTGCTCTGTCTATTACATCCATGTCGCCTCCTGGTGGCGACAGTTTATTCCATTAGCAGGAAAAACACATTTGCATTTTCTTTATTCCTTTAAATTGCTTTAAACTCACTTGACAGTTTTATAGAAACGATATTTTTCTGCTTTCACGTGGAAACAAAGCGGCGTGCTTGGATTAAAACACGTCGTTCCATTTGGCTAATTTCTGTTTCTAACTTCCGTCAGACTGAAAATTTATATAATTCACGTAAAAGAGCTGCAGGAAGCTCGTTATAATTAAACCACTGACTCCTTAAAATCCAGCAGGTTGAAATAATGATAATAAAGTCGCATTAAAGCTGAGAAGCGAGTTCGTCCTGCAGGAGCAGCACCGAGACAATCAGCACTGATTAATGATCTCCACTAGCGACACTAACGAGCTGTCCGGCGGCTTCCACGCCACAAAACATCTGATATTTGGCTTCAGCACACTACGAGTTAGCTAAGAAACCGTCGGCTTGTCTCCTGAAAACCGGCTGCTTTTTAAGCGACAAGCTGTTTTGTTTTTTTTTTTTATCCTGACTTTACACGAGCATTTAATTCATGTGAGTTTGATCTTAATGTTTCTGAAGGTTCTGCTGATTTGTATGAATTTATTATTTATGTGTTTGTTATTTTGTGCGGCGGCGGTTCGAGCTTCGCTGCCGTCTGCTGGAAACCCTCCGACTCCCAACTTGAGCGTCTTCCATCCGTTCTTTTGTTCTTTTGGTTTTGAAATCAGCTGCAGCCCATCAGAGAAGCTCTGGATGTGAAGTGAAGGTGATGATGAAGGTGATCTGTTCCTATTTATTTGCTTTACTCGCTGCTCCGGCAGATTAGATTCCCTGTTTGATTTAAAAAGCGAGAGTCAAAGTTTGCATCTTGAAGGTCTGAAAAAGCACAAAACTTTAACTTGTTCCTGTTTGTCCTGGTCGAGCAGGTGAACGCTGTAGAACACATGCTGTGGAATCCAATCACCTCCGTTCAAAGTGGCCTTCAGTCACTCGTGTTCCTCCGTCAGCGCTTCGGGGTCGTTTCTTCTTTTCTTCGCTGTGAGATTTTGCCAAAGTCTGTTAAATGTCATCGTGTGGCTAAAGGCTAACGCCGCCCGCCGCGACGCAGAACCCACCTGGTCGGTGTGGTTCCTGTGAAGTCCACCTCCAGCGCCGGGTGGGTTCTGTCTCAAGGCGGACTCTGAACGTGTCCGTTTCGCTCTCTTATCGTCACCGGATCCTTAATCTCCTCGAAGCCCCTTTAATACGCCAGGCGGCCCGTCGTGCGTCTGAACGTGTGCGTTTGTGCGTCTGGTTTCCCCCCGAGGCTCCTTTGTGTTGGTCTTCGTCCAGGTGTGTGCGTCCGACTGCGGGCGCCTCGTTTGTACCGTGTCGTGTGTCTCGTTCTGCCATATTTGAACAATAAAACAGGATATGAGATTCAGAACCAGATATCCGTCTGCTCATTTCACGAAGCTGCACGCTGGGTTTGTGTTTGTGCTGCAGAGCTCCACTAATGACACAGTTTATATATATATACACACACACAGTAAATGTTCACCAGCAGGTTGTTTAACATCAACAGGAGACAAAACACAGCGAGACATCGTGTCAGAGATGTTGGTCATGAATTTTATTTTTTATTTTATGTTAGTTTTTTACATTTTTACTAAAAATGCCATGTAAAAAAAAGAGATTTTTTAAATATTAAAAAAATAAATAGAATAAAATTAATAAATAAAAATAGATGAACAAATAGAATATAAGGAATTTACAAGTCAACTGTAGAATAACATTAAAAATCTATAACAGTGAAAATAAAAGATTTACATTCACAGATTTATTTTCAAAATATGTCTTTATTATTATTTAATAGATAAAATACTTAAATAAAATAGAAAAAGGGGGGATTTTTACTTTTTGTGTTGCACATTTCTTTTTATATTTTAAATACAAAACCATAAAAATAAAATTAAGTGTTTCTATGAATTTACATGACAAATGTAAAACAAATAGAAAAACCTGTGACTTTATTTTTTTATTATTTATTTGAAGAAAACGAACCTTTTGGGGGCATTTTGGCATAAAAAGGTGATTAATGTACTTTCACAATTTCATTTAATTTTACAAACATGTTTATTTTTTATTTATTGTCTGCAAATGACAAAAAAAATCATAGAATATTAATTTACACATTTTTCAGTACTTTTGAAAAACACAAAAACATGATATCGTCCTTCAAACAGCCTGAAATGTCAGTCAACAGGTAACTTAAATAAAATTTGACTCTGATGGTCTGAGATGGACGAGCCACATGTATGTTGTGTATTCGTATATAAATGCTGCAGGTTGGAGGTCTGTAGAACTAATCTGATTGGACGTCTACGGAGCTCGTCGTCCACCTGGTCAGAGGACGTGAACGGATGCTGCAGGACCAGCAGCTGAATCACATCCACGTGTCTCAGCTCCACCTGAACCTGCAACTTCAAACACAAACTTCAAACCTTCTGCTGACACTCAGGAGGCCGAGAGCAGAAGCAGAGACGTTTTCCTGCCGTCTGACGGTGAGC
>NW_007579266.1:174260-179523 GCF_000690725.1 Stegastes partitus
CAATCAAAGGTCAAACTTCAGACGGAGGTGAAAACTTCTTTACAGACACTTTATGTTTACAAGCCAACGAGCAGCTAATGTCGTAGCGACGATTCTACTCTGAGTTTTTTTTTGCACCAGTAGATTCGTGGATGTAAAGCAGACAGGAAGCTCCATCCCTCTGAAAACATCAATTAGAGCTTCTTCTGCCGGCTGCTGGAGCTCCGTACCTGCTGTGTCTCCTCATAAATAGAAACCATTAATGCAGGTTGAGCTGAATATTCATGAAGCGGTGGAGGGACTGCCCTTCCTGCTCCTCCAGGGGCAAACAGTAGAATGCTGAAGTGCTTATCAAAGAGGAATATTTTACATGTTTACCGTCCGTTTAAACTTGAATATCTGATGGTGAGAGCTTCCTCTGGTTCAATATGAACTCTAGCATGAAGCTTTTCTTTACACCTTGTTCCTGTTGAATGTAGATCAGCTCCAGAACAGATCTGCTACGTCATCTACAAGGACGTCAGAGTCTGATGATGTGGTTTCCTGAGCTGCTCTTCTGCACTGGAGGTGAATTACTAATGATGATTCTGGCATGACCCTGATTTACAAACTGGAGTTTTGAAGCTGTGCAGCTGTTAGCGGGCGTTATGCTAACTTATGCTTCTTCACATCCTCATATCCTGGTTTGGCACTAACACGTCCATCTATTGTTTTTATGTGCTTAAAGGCACATCATGAGTGAAATAAGCAGTCAACACATATTGGATTTATATCAGGACTCTGGCTGGACCCTACCAAGACCTTGATCTGTTTCTGATGTGCTTCAGGTTGTTGCTGAAAGCTGACATTCCTCTTTAATATTAAGGCTTTTTTTAGCTTTAGGGTTTCGTACCAAACTCTGCTGGTATTTGGAGCTATTTATTATCACCCCAAACCTCATTTATACCTCAATTCCAGCTGAAGCAAAAGCAGCTCCAACATATGATGCTGTCGCCTCCGTGCTTCACCATGGGATGGTGCTTTTTTGCTGAAGTGCTGTGTTTTGGCTTTTTTTGGGCCTTTGTGCCTTTATTGGATAGCGAAGTCAGAGAGAGACAGGAAAGTAGGGGAGAAGAATGGGGGGAGGACATGTGGGAAAGGGTCATGATGGGGATTCGAGCTCATGACCTCCACATTGGGACTGTAGCCCTGCACATGGGACACCAGCTCAACCAGGTGAGCTACAGCGGCGCCCAGAAGTGCTGTGAGTTATCTGTGCCAAACACATGTATTACAGCCAACCAGGGGTAACCTGAAGCATCATGAGACCATGACCCATTATTCTACATAGTTTGGATGTATTTTCATGTAAACTTTAACCAGGCTTTGGATGTCTTTCTTGGTTTGGGAACAACCAGAGCTTGCCTGAAATTGCTGCAACTGTTTTTAATGTAGCTGTCGGCCTCCATCACCAGCTATCTTCAGGTCTTCTTATCGATTTTCAGGGACATCCTGTTCTTAGTAATGTCACTTATTTCTACTTGTGGCAGTTTGTTGGTTATTTTCCCCCCATTACATTTATTTTTTTGTCACTGTTGACATTTTTCACTGCAAAATAAATTCCAAGGAAACAACACGACTATGACCAGAAGTAAAGAGAACTCAGAAACGTCTTCTGTACAGTTTGACGCACTTGTAATGCTGTAAATCATAAAAAAAACAACGTTGGATTTCACTGGTTATTCATTTTACAAACATTTCTCCAAAACTAGAATCGACGTGTCTAACAGTTTTCCAGGTGTTTACCAGTGGGACCAGTGGTGGGAAAATGGAGACTCTAGATACCAGTGACAGATGTTTGAACGCCTCCTGCTCAGTCCGTACACTGCCTACAGTTCAGTTGAGTCAATGGTGGCGTCTTTGTTATGTGGAGAAGCTCAGAATTTTAAATTGTAAGCTTAGATTTGAACTGAAGCTCTGACGAAACCAAAATTCAAAATCTTCATTTAGAAAAAATCCTTTTGTTTTTACAGTCGCTGTGATAAATGGAGTAATTTAGGCCATTTTCTAAAAACCCAACAATACGAAACCTTCCAGTCGGTTAAATGTCAAAGTGTTGGTCCACATTAATGAACGTCTGGTTTCTGGTTTCTCCGACTGTGATGTGCGTGGTGTGGTTTGTACTGATGTTTGTGTGTGAAGCCCTCAGGGTTGTTCTCTGCTTTTAGTCTGAAACACAACACATCCACTTTTTCCTTCTTCTATTTTCGTCTGGGTTCAGGTCACCATCTGCCTCCCGAACCCGTGAACACAGAGTGCGTCCGGTCGTCTTACTCCACTTCTCACCTTTCATTCCTCCGCCTCCCGGTCCAATCGGTTGCCAAATTCACGCGACGCCACACCAGAAATAATAAAGGCTGGAAATAGAAAGCGTGTCGCCGAGGCTGCGAGCTGAAAGCCGGCAATTATCCCAATAATCGTTTAAAGAAACTGAAGGGCAGGCGGGGGAGGGGCAGCAAAATGGAGCAATTATGAGTGTTGAGGAGGCTCAGCTGCAGGGCGGCAACACGACTGGAATACGAATGAACGGACGCCGTCCACCGTCCAGATACTCTGATGTGTTCGAGGAGCGACGGGGAAAATACGGATTAGCTGCTCTCGCTTTAACCACAGCAGTTTAAAGTTATCAGGTCGAGTGATGAAAGCAGTTTAAATTATCTAAAGATATGAGTGAAAATACCAACAGGTACATCGAGACCCAAAACAAACAAACAAACAAACAAAAGGAGACACAAAACGACCACATGTAAACACAAAACGGTCACAAAAAGACCCAAACTGACGACAAAGAGACACAAAACAACCACAAAGTGACACAAGACGACCACAAACAGACACTGAACAACTACAAACAGGCATGAAGAGACGAAACCACCAGAAAGAGGCACAAAACAATCATAAAAAAAATGCAAAATGACCACAAAGAGATACAAAATGACCATAAAAAGGGACAAAACAATCACAAAGAGACACAAAACCACCTTTAAAAAATACAAAATGACCACAAAGAGAACAAAAATGGCACAAAAGTGACACAAAACGTTCTAGAAGAGACACAGAACGACCAGACAGATGCAAAAAAAGATGCACATTGACCACAAAGTGACACAAACCAACCATCCCCAAGAAAAGGGACAAAACAACTGCAAAGGACGACAGAAGGACCACAAAGAGACACAAAACGACCATCCAAAGAGAAAGATATTGCAAAGGAACTCAATACGATGACAAAGAGACACAAAACCACCAGATAAAAATGCAAAATGACCACAAAGAGAATAAAAATGGCACAAAAGTGACACAAAACGACCAGACAGGTGCAAAAAAAGATGCACATAGAATAGAAGAAAAATAGAATAGAAAAATACTTTATTTGTCCCAGTCTGGGAAATTACTGACCACAAAGAGACATAAAAGGACCATAAAAAGAGACAAAACAACCACAAAGACCTCAGCAGCAGAGGATCAGCACCGGTTCACAGGGATGCTGTCGTTCTGCCTCCATCCTCAGTGAAAGTCAGACAGAAACAAACCAGAGTCCTGGATGGAGACTGATGCAGTCAGAGAAATGTCTGCTCCAGGTGAATCATGTCTTTGCAGAGCTGCAGGCGAATTGCTTCCTGCTACACTTTCTGTGTTCTTCCTCATCTCCCCGAATCTCAGCTGATGAAAAGTTAAAGTTAACGTCACAATAGACTCGTTAACAGGAAACACAGCAGGAGGAGAACATGTGTGTCTGTGCTTGCTGTGGACACGTTTCTGCAGAAGATCATTTTCTGGTTGTGTTCTTTGCCTACCAGTGCTTCTTGCCAGATGAACGTTGTGGACTCTGCGTTCCAAATCTCGTCTCTTTTGGCTTTCCGGCTTCGCTGCAGCTGTTTTTCCAAACTATGTGCTGCTGTTGGGAAGCGCGACTCGGACACTCGACCTTCTCGCCTGTTTATCTGACGTGTGAAATGATCTGTGAATGTGATGCATCTTCCTCTGCAGAGGATCGTGGGTCAGAACGTCCAGAAAAGTGTTGGCAGCAAACTGCACAGTGTGACTGAACGCAGTGTTTTGACAGGAACTGAGGATTTATCTGACAAACTAACAAAGTATTTATGCCTTTATATGTCTTATTGCCACTTTCTACTAANCTGCTGACACTCAGGAGGCCGAGAGCAGAAGCAGAGACGTTTTCCTGCCGTCTGACGGTGAGCCAGCATCAGGAGACTTTCCTGCTTCCGTCGGCTTCTGGATGGACGTCAGAGGGAGCTCGGTGACTCGGGGTCAGCGGGTCAAACCCTCGCAGCTCCTTCACTTCGCTGCTTCCTCGTCAGGCGTTGAATCAGCCTGAGCGAAGTCATCGGCGCTCCCCTGATTCATCAGCAGCTGTCTGCAGCGCTTCCCTCACGTCAGGCTTCTTATCACCTGTGCAGAGCGACCGAACTAATCCGAGGACCGTTTGGCTCCTCAGCCGGCAGCTATTTCAGCCTCGCTGAGTCACGCCTGGAGGGAGACGGCGCTCTGCTGCTGCATTCTGTCACACGGGAGAGTCAGCGCTTATCACATCTCAAACATTTCATGGTGTAGAAATGTTCAGCCACGGCTCTACAGTTTAATCTCCCAATAAGTCAGCCTGACATTTGGCAACATGCAAATTGCTGCACAAAAGCTTCCCAGTAATCAGCAGCTTGTGGTATTTGGAAAACTTGAAAGACTTTATTTCATTATTAGTTTAACATTTAAACTGTTTATTTGCATGAACGGTCGCTCCACTTGACTTGAAGATGCCAAAACACCAATGAACATATAAATTAAATAAGTTTTAGGGAATAAAGTGATGCTGCTGTGGATTTATTCAGTTGTTTTAAAAGTAAATTACGTACTCAGACACATAACAATTCTGGTAGAAAAATCTGTCGTCTTTACTACAGAAGGTTCGTTTTCATCAACGGGAGGCCACCAAGACAAAAAAGCTGAAATTAAATCTGGACCAGAGTTCACCAGAAGACATGTGGAGACTCTGAAGTCACCTGGAAGAAGGTTCTCTGGTCTGAGGAGACCAGAATGGAGCTCTTTGACCATCGGACTAGATGCAGTATTGGTTGGACACCAATACTGCAATCATCAAAAACACAGCATCCCCACTGTGAAGCACGGTGGTGGCAGCATCGTGATGAAGTACGGTGGTGGCAGCATCATGATGAAGCACGGTGGTGGCAGCATCATGATGAAGCACGGTGGTGGCAGCATCATGATG
>NW_007579266.1:183435-186067 GCF_000690725.1 Stegastes partitus
ATTTATTGACGCCTCACCGTCGTGCATCCTTCGTCTTTGTCCCTCAGACGGCAATTTTCTCGACTTGGCGTTAATAAAGGCTCCAATTTTCACGGCAGGAACAAAACGCCACCAGCGAATTAATCCGTGAACATCCTGCGAGCGTTTGTTACCGACCGGACGTGAGCAGCAGAAACATAAATTTAATCATCATGCGGTTTGATTGTGTTAGGAACTAAAAGCTCCATGTTTGGGTCTTAAAAGCTGTTTGAACCACATTACATTTGCTTTGCTTGATGCAGAACAACAACAACAACAATAATAATAATAATAATAATAATAATCCTTCCTTTCTGTGCTTTGCCTCAATCAGGAAAAAAAAGCTGCTCTGGGGCTTGTGTCTGGAAAATAAGGCCCAAATCCTTATTACCAGGCCACGCTCATGCACGCACACATCAGTTTACATGTTGATCAAGTGGAAGAAACCTGCAGAACATCCATGAGGTGTTTACCAGAGACCGACCTGCCCACCGACAGGCAGCAGCTGCAGTCCAACAGATGCAAACCTGCTCCGAACAGGCGGCAGAACGTGTTCCA
Source organism: Stegastes partitus (assembly GCF_000690725.1). Classification (NCBI taxonomy): domain Eukaryota; kingdom Metazoa; phylum Chordata; class Actinopteri; family Pomacentridae; genus Stegastes; species Stegastes partitus. The sequence goes on from NW_007579266.1 coordinate 184,012, forward strand.
GCTTCGTTTTGGCCGGAAAGGAGACGATCAAACGCAGCCGACGCAGGTTTCTGTCACATTTCTAACCGTCACATTGATGCCGGTTGGTTTCTGTTGTTCCAAATGTTCAGCGTGTCCTTGGACGGCGTTTCGCCCGGCGACACGTGACCAAGGAGCTTCGTGTTTTTTTTTTTTTTTTCTGCTCTAATCGGTGATGATGAAGACGAGAACGTCGCCTTCGTCGTTTCACAGATCGCCATCTGCTCTCTCGCACATGCTGCCGAGCAGGTGGGACGTAATCAAAGGGAATTTAAAATTGTTTTTCTGTCGCTGAAATTAGCCGCCGGCGCTAACGCCGGGCGACGGTTTAGCTTCAGGAACCTTTTGTCGGCTCAGCAGTTTGTGTCCAGATGGAAACGTGTAGCGAGATGATTAAGACTCCGGACGCAGCGTCAGCAGCATTTCATTGTTATGATGGAGGCCCGACAACACGACGGTTAAATTCCTGCTGAAGCTTCTCCTGGTGCAGCGATGCTCTGCTCACAGTGCTTCGGCAACGTAGCTGCTGTGTGTTTGTCTAAGAACTCACATTATTGTACATTTTACTGATCAGCTGGAATAATTTAATTATTACGATGAAGCTCTGATGATACAATATTTAAATTCAAGTTGAAGTGGCCTCTTCATGCAGCGATGCTCTGCTCCAGGAGCTCCTGCAACATGAAGTTCAGCTGCTGTGTGTTTCTTTAAGAACATAAATTATTATATATTGTACAAGTTGCCCTGACTAATTTAAATATTAAGGTAAAGGCCCTCCTCGTGCAGCGCTGCTCTGCTCCAGGAGCTCCTGCAGTGTTTGTAACACTGGAAAGGCCTCAGCAGTCACTTTCTCTCCGTGGATTAAATATAATCTGGGCCTCTTCACCACTCAGATGATCATCCCGACACATTCTGATGAGCTGCAGCCTCTTAAAGCTGATGTTCTTCAACTTTTGTGGCCTCCAGGTGGCAGCAGAAACCAAAACTGACATATTTAAAGATCTTGTGAGCAAACGGCAGCTTACGGAGCAGCGTTACTATTTCCAAAAGAGAAAAGAGATGACATTACAAGTTTATCTGAATATTGGACTTAAGAACCTGAATTATTATGTTACAGAAATGAACTGGACTAATTTAAATCTCAAGACTAAGACCTGACATTACAAGATTTAAACTCCCGTCGTAGTGGTCTCCTGGTGCAGCGATGCTCTGCTCCCAGACCTCCTGCGACGCTCCCTAAAAGTCCTGCTGATGTTGGGCGACACCAAAACAATCCCAGTTTTATTTGGGGATCATTTAATAGACCCACATATGCTCAGAGTCTTGGGTGTTTGGAAACTTCCTGTTGTTCCTCAGAGTCTGTTCATCCTTCACGTTCCTAATCAGGAACATTTCATTTTTAACGGCTACACAGTGAATCTCTCCAGAGCTTTGATAACTGCTCAAAGTTTTTTCTGTCTAAACGTTCTGGATCAGAGTCGCTCTAATCAGCTGCTGACACGCTGCCGGCAATCAGCAATCAGCCGAGCGCAGAGCAGTTAAACCTGTAGGAAGCTGGGACGTGGTTTTGTGTGACGACGATAGATTCCTGTCACTTTGTTGTCGACTAAATTTGTCAGTTCTTCAACTGATGACAGAAATGTAAAAACTTACAGAGGTGTCCATCAGCTTGTTACTTTGAGTAATGTGGTTCTACTTTAAAGCTCATTGTTCTGCTAAAGTTGGCGTCTGGAGCTTTCTGATGAACTCAGGTCTTCATTTTCTATGATGGAATCAATAAAACACACAAATCTGTGTCACAAAACACGATGATGTGGTTCAGTTCTTCCACAGATTTATTGTAGGTCTTCTGCAAACAAACAAACAAACTTGTCATCTTTCTGACTCAGACTTGTTCCTTCATCAGTCCACAGGTTCTGGATGGTTCCAGTCAGGACTTTGGGGAGACCAGTCTAGAACCTTCATTCCAGCCTGATGGAACCATTTCTTCACCACTTTGATGTGTGTTTGGGCTCATTGTCTGTTTGGAACATCCAAC
>NW_007579266.1:186982-188104 GCF_000690725.1 Stegastes partitus
ATGTTTTACCCAATAATAAGAAAACACTGCTGTGTTTATATCGACCCTAAAAACAATCTGGTTCCACTTTTATTTACTGATTTCTGCGGCTGGTCTGAGGACTGACACTCGTCTCTTTGGTTTCAGAATGAGTCCCGTCTGAGGTCGATTTTTCTGGTCTGAGTTTTGGGAGCAGGTGTGATTTCTGATCAATCAACACCCGTCTCCGAGGACGACATCGCCACCTCCTGCTGTCGGTCCGTCGCTCGTCTCCTCTGCCTCGCCCTCCTCACCCCATCCTCATGCGTCTCACTGCTTCCTGTCAAAGTAAATAGATCGACAGATGGGATTGAGGATTGTCGGGTGAGAAGATCATCTCAAACACACACCGATGTACCAAACCAAACAACCCCCCCCCCCCCGAGATACATCCGGTTACCATGGCGACCCCAGATGAGGAGGCTGTTTGTGTGTGTTGTAGCTCGCAGCTTCCCGTTTAACGGTAATTGAATGTAAAGGTTTGAGTGTTTGCGGCTGGCGAGTGCAGATTACAGGGTTTGTCTGCTCGAGTGTCTTTTTGCGTCTCGTTGAGGGGAAATGATGAAATCCGTGTGTGCTGGGAAATCTCTCTGTGGAACAACACCAGCAAGTTCAGTCAGTGTGGAAATGAGGATGTTTCAGTGATGGAAACATAAAAGTAGGAGAAATACTGACATTGTCTAGTGTTAATAAGAAAATGATGGTCTAGATATACAGTAAATATACCACAACATAGATGGAAGCAAGACTTTGGCAGATTTTTACATGTTTTTTATAATGCCAATAAAATCTCTATATCACCTACAAACACAATCGAACCACCTGAACTTTACTCAGATTTAAATCAAATCAAATTTATTCATATACCATCAAGTTACAAGTTGCAGGTTCCTTAGAGCTCGTAAGATCAGTTTCTCCAAGTAAAATACAAAATATTGAAAATTGAAGACCATTAAGAGAAGCTAAAAACCGTTAAAAACATCTATGTTTTGCGATTTTTCTGGGAAATATCAATTGATGGGGATAATATAAATATATGTAACATAAAGTCCTGCTCCTCTGTGGAAACAGAACAACCATGAAGAAGGAGACAAAACTCAGAAA
>NW_007579266.1:188507-189463 GCF_000690725.1 Stegastes partitus
GCTAGTTAAACTGCTGGTCACAGCTGAGTCAGTCAGGGGGAATCAGTTGCTCTGAGGAGTTTAGAATCTTTTGTTTTTACGGGATCTGGTGCAAATGGTTTATTTTTGGTCATTTTTAGACAAGATGTGAAGCTTCGATTTGCTTAATTTTCTCATCACACAATTAGTTCAAGGAAAAGGAAGTAGAAAGTCAGAAAATTTCTTCATCTTGGCTTTTTTTTAAATTATACTTTTCTATAAGGAACCTTGATAGTTGTGGTGGTCCATCAAACAGTTGTTCAGACAGTTTACTTACATCTGCAGTGTGGAACTTTTGTCTGGCCGTGACATCACTTACACAAACTGTGAAGCTTCATTCTTATCAGAAACGTTTTTCAGCTACTTCTGAGCTTTTCCCTCCATGTTCTTCCTGCTTTCTCTCCAACAAACCAATAATTGCTGCATCATTCCCATCAGAGTTCCTCCACAGACGCCAGATTTAAACCTCCTGTATGCTGTCAAACACAGATAGGTTTACCTGGAGCTGATACTGAAGCTGCATGGTGTAAACTTGTTTGGCTTGAATGTGGCAGCCGTTCATTTAAATGTTGAAATCCTGCACCCTGGAGTTAAAACTGAAAGGTCAGTGTCATGGTGGCACTGGGTAAAAAGCCAGAGGAGCATCAGAAAGTGATATTTCCAGTGGGACCGAAGTGGTGGATTGAATGACAAACCAGTGATCTCCAGATATTCAGCCTCTGTTGCTCAGCATCATCTTGTCTGTTTGGTCGGATGTTTTTGGACTTTGTCCAGTGGACTGCAAAGAACTTTGGATAAGTTTGTAAAAGAATGACCTTCCTGTACAGAGCTGCAGACAAACTTTTTACATTTACCGCACTAGTGTAGACGTTTATGTTGGTATGTATACATGTACAGTCTATATACATGTATATACATGTAGCCGAGAGCGGCTATTA
>NW_007579267.1:0-20913 GCF_000690725.1 Stegastes partitus
CTGAGCTGCTGCTTCTTGTTCACTATGAGGATCACAAGCACATTTCTGTCTGAAATCTCAACAGGCTGCACCTGATCAGCTTAGTCAGACCTTTTTGCAATGAAAAACTGGATCATGTATAGTAAGGCTCCTTAAAGTTGTTCATATTGTGTTCCTTTACATTAAAGAGATGGGTGGTGTCCTGCTCAGATTGTTCCAAAGCAAATTCAAATACACTTGATTCTGAAAACATTTACATCCCAACTGACATCAGCTCTATGCATCACAGACGTGTGGCACAACCTCAATCTACCCACTATTATCTCCAATAATGTGCAGACTTGGTTGTTTCATGGCGTCCGTTCTGTTGTAGAGATGTTAAAAAGGCTCCATTCCATCTCAAACAATGAGCAAATTTCTGCTCAGCCATCTCTGATTTGCTTGAAACTTTTAAAATATTATCTACGGATACTTAAAATGCAACCTGTGAAGATTTAGCTCAATACATCAAATACTTTCCCAGATCTTTTTTTTTTTTAAGAAACTTTTTTTTGGTGCATTGAAATATGAGGTTTTGTTTGACTGACGATATCTGAAGAGCAATTGAAGGCACACGCCGGAAAGTTTCCCTGTTATTTCTCATCCGGACATTAATTTATAATCTACAATATTGTTCCATATTATTGTGACGTGTAGCTCATCATCAGTTTTTTGTTAATGTGTGGTCAGAACTGGGACTTTTCATGATGATTGCACTTTTTTTATTCCCATATTTCAACTCACCCTTAATAAGGAACTATTTGGTTTTCTTGTCTAATATTGCAGATTCTGAATCAATGAAACTATGAGAAATAACCGTGACTAATTCAGGCTTTTAGCTTGAATAGTTTCTGAGATATTGTTGATCAAACACAGCTGCAAATGGGTCTAAGGGCAGTTAATTTTTTTTTTTTAACTAAATTTTATCATGTAAAGTATTTGATATGTCAAACTAAAATTTCAGACATCTTATACATAGCCATAGTTTATGATTAAAAAAAATCAGAGGCCAATCAGAGATGGTTGAGCACAAATTGCTTTAAAAAATAGATGGATTGATCCAGTGAATGTATTGACCTTAATACAGGATTACCTGTTGTGTTTGTATTTTAGTTCAGGGTTAAATCCTCTGGGTGGTCTGAGACCCTTAAACATTTTTGCTCCGGCCCTGTAGTGACCCAAGATGCCAGTCACGATCCAAAAACAAACTGTACCTGCAAAGTCACAAAACATATTTACAAGTTCTTGAAAAAAGTTCACTTTATTCTCACTTTTTTTCTCTCCCCCTCTCCTGCACACCTTCTCTGCCAAACTAAACGGCGTCCCCACGACCTCTCACCTGCTCCGTGAATAATCCCTGTTAGTGGCTGTAAACCGGCGCTGGCAGGTCTCCACTTACAGAAACCAAACAGATGTCCTCTGCACGCCGCTGCCAGCAGGTTACATCGGAGAGAAACGCAGAAAAAGGCGAGTGAAGGAGAGAGATGTTCGTGCGTAAAGGTTAAGGCCAAAAGCTACGGGATGACATCACCAATCGGTCTTTTACGCACCATGTTGCCCAGAAGGCGGCGGCATCGGGCCGGACAAACCACCCCGGACCTGACAAGAAAAAAAAGAAAATAATAACGCTACGTCACACTCTCGAGCTTGGAGGAGATGGCAATGGTATCGCGAGAGCGGCGACCGCAGCGCTGGATGGCGCTGGTGGGGGCTGGATGCGCCCACGGCTCGCCCTCTCTCCCCGTTAAATCACACGGTAGGGCACGCGATCGGACGGAGACTGGCGGCGACAGCGGCTGTGGTGAGTTACGAAAAAAAGGAAAAAACAACAACAAACAAACCTGCACGCTACGCACTGCACGGGCTCCACCGCGGCGGCTGGAGAGACCGGGAGGACGCGCATGTGACCGCACCGGACAGAGTAGGTGTGTGTTTCTTTAGCCTTTTTACGCGCGTGTGTTTATGTGTGTGTGTGCGCGTGTCAAAGGGGGGGCTCGGCCAGATGTGATCCCCTCCAGATGTGACAGTCTCTGAGGATGGCTGTCTTTTTTTTTCTCCCTTTTCCATCATCATGACTCTCATCAGCAGCAGCAGCAGCAGCAGGGGAAGGATCGCTGCTCCTCTGTCAGCTTTATTATTTCATCAGCTGGTCTTTAAAGCTCCTTTTACGCAGCTGCTTTACGTCCACTTAGACATCCAACAGTGCGTTGGTCCCCACACACTCACAGGTGTATCCGTTCAGGTGCGTGCCACTACGGCTCTCTTCCTGTCCGGTGCTGCGTGCATGCCTCTTCTTCTTGATTTCCGCCAGTGTTTGGTAGACTGTGCGGACTTGTTGATGGATGGACCGAGAGACCGCAGCCTTTTTACCGAGGCGGATTCACGCTCGGCTGTCATCGCTCCCGGGGGGCCTCCAGTGATTTAATGTTGCGGTTTCGATCCGCGTGATTGATGACTTTGGCCCGCATCACCGGCAGCCTACAGCACAGTCACATTATAGAGACGGTGACACAGCCTTCTGCTGCGCACAACACGTGAATGCTGCCCATCCACCCCCCACCCCCCCCAATCTTCATTTCTCCCACAGTCGACATCATCAAGCAGGGGACGGATTGGACCGTACAGTGATCCTAACCTTTACCCTTAACCCCAAAGGCTTCACCCCTTCACCCCATAGTTAACCTTGCAGGCTTTTATCTCCACATTGGAGATAAAAGGTTGCTGGCTGAGCCGGATGAAGCACACCTTCACCTGAGCTCAAATGTCGCCTTGACATTTAAGTTCTCATCAATCTTACTTTTATTTTTGGAGACTCTGGAAGGCAGCACTTGTAGCCCGCTGTGGTTAATACAAGCACGTGCATGAATGTGTGGGCTGGTTTCATGTGGAAAAAACACCAGTTTTTGCTTCTTTATTTGGCAGGAAGTGTTCTAATGTAGAGCGGTGTTTACAGGTAGCGCTGGGATGTTTCACTTTGCTAAGTTTGTCCTCACAGCCTCAGTCGAGTCGCTGCCAGAGAGGCCCCACTGGCGTTATTTTAAATACTCAAACCCATCAGAGCGATTTATGGGATGTCGCGTGGCGCTACGGTGGCAACTCGACACGTGACACGAAGATCCTCAGAGCCGAGGATGAAGATGTCAGGGTTTAACTTTTGGTCTTGGCTCCGTTGTAGGTTGTTTTTCTCGGGCGTTGTTTCTGCTGGAATCCAAACGCTCATGCGTTGGAACAGTTTTGTCTGTTAAACTCAGTAATTGGTTGAAATCCTCCCAGTGTTCCTCTCCAGACGTGTGATCCCGGCTTGTGTCCCCCCCCTCCTCCTCCAGGCTTTTACATATTGTTGACATTTCGGTGGAAGTGTTTCTGCCTCAGTGGCTGCTGTTGGGTCCACATGTGCGGGATTATGGGAGGGTTGAGGTATAAGGAAGGGCAGATTAAACGGAGGATGAAGACGGAGGAGAGGAAAGAAAAGGCACGCTCACGCTGCCCGCCTCCTGTGACCTTTACCATCCGTCGGAGTGCGCTTTCTTTCCTTCTTTTTCCCGTAACTGATCCTCTTTGACATGTAGTTGTTTATTCAATCTAATGTCCCATTTATTCCTCTCCTGTCTCTCTGTTCCTCCCTCCCTGTTCCTTTCTTTCTTTCCTATTTCCAACATCCCTGTTCTATTTATTTTTCCCCCTAATCTCTTTGCCTCTCCTCACTCATTTTCTTGAGTCTTTCCTCTCTTTACTTTCTTTTCCTCTTCTCTGATCTCCTGTTCTTTTTCCTTTCCTTTCCTTTCCTTTCCTTTCCTTTCCTTTCCTTCCCTTTCCTTTCTTTTCTTGTCTATGTCATTCCTTTCCTTTCCTTTCCTTTCTTGTCTTTCTTTTCCTTCCCTTCCCTTCCCTTCCCTTTCTTTTCTTGTCTATTTCATTCCTTTCCTTTCTTATCTTTCCTTTCCTTTCTTGTTTCTTTCTTTCTTTTCCTTTTCTTTCTTGTCTTTCCTTTCCTTTCTTGTCTCTTTCTTTCCTTTCTTGTCTTTCCTTTCCTTTTCTTTCCTTTCCTTTCTTTTCTTGTCTTTTTCATTCCTTTCCTTTCTTATCTTTCCGTTCTTATCTTTCCTTTCCTTTTCTTTTCTTTCTTTCTTTTCCTGTCTTCCTCTTTTGTCGTGTCCTTCCCCACATCCCCTTCCCTTCTCTCCCCCTTCTCTTATTCCTTTCCTCCTCTCGTGTCTCTCCATCACCCCCTAAAACCCTGTTTCTTTTCCTCCTCTCCCTCTCTCTCTCTCTCTCTACTCTGACCCAAACTGTAAAAACCTCACATGATTCCCAGCATGCATCGTAAATAAGGATGGTTATGTAATAGCCTCAATATTAAGCAAATATTCGCCCCTCTTTATATTTTCTACTAATAGGATCGGCTGCGCACATGTGCCACGGTTATAATGGGTTGCATCTAGGTTATGGCGCGCGCGCACGTTTGCGAGCGTGCACGCAATTACACGCGTCTTCTCACATGTAGTATACTTTAATGTTACAGAGTCTGAGCGGGGAAATGACCTTGAAGCTTGCCCAAAATAAAAAAAATAAAAAAGACCGGGCAATGTGCTCACACATGCGGCTGCACGTGTGGCTACTGTATGTTCACACACATTTATAGGTTCTCCATAGATCGTAAGTGGAAAAGATGGGGGGGAGAAAGAGACGCACAGAGGGGAGGATGAACTCTGGGCTCTCCCTATTGTCAACCAGGGCTATTTGAAGTTACACATAACCCAGTTAGAGGGAAACCACTGTGTGTATGTGAGCACATGCATGTGAAGTTTTTTCGGAAACTGAAAGCAAAGAGACAGAGATGAATGGGGCAAGAAGTGGAGAGAGTGAATGGAAAATAGAGGTCAGTGGAAGAAAGTGAGAGACGGAGTGAAGTGAATGGGGAGGGAGAGAAGAAAGTGCAGCCAAAAGGAGAAAGAAAACCGAGCGCACGGTTTGGGAAAGATCAAGTCTTCTTTTCTTTCACGGGGTTATATAAATATACTTCTCGCCTTTATGTTTCCACGAATGGGAGGGAGACAGCGTGAGAGACAGGCCATTGTCCTCGGGGACAGTATCAGATCTTTGTTCGGCTTGCTTGACACTGGCGTCACTGTCACCGACTAAACCCGCAGCACTTACACAGAAAGTGACAGTAAATTCAAATTCCAAAACGGTCTCGTTAGCAGCGTTTTACTTCCATCCAACGCTGAGGTCAGTTTTTGAATTGCGGAATGCATTCCTCACAGCTGGCGGGAATAAACAGGATCATAAAATGGGAAACAAATGGGTGAATTAGACTAATGAGAAGTGGGCAAGATGCTGATCCTCTGAATTGCTTGTTGATGAAGGTCTGAGGATGAAAACAAAGCAGCGTGTGACCTTTGGGTGAGGCGGCTGTTTAGAGGTTAGACAAACTCCACAGAGCCAGAAGGACGTATTTCCGTGCACCTCGCTGCGTGGCTCGGACTTGGCACCTCGGTTAAGATTAAGGGATATTTTTAATGATACAGCATAAGCTTGAAGGTTCATTTTGGTCTGTAGATACAGCAGCTGGCAGAACAGTCTCACCATAAGGCCCATTTAGTAGCTGATTGTTCTGGAGTTTTCAGACATATCGCTCAATCTCACTCTGCAGATGGAGCTTTTCCAGTTCTCATGGAATTGCAAATGGACAGATTTCCAGGCACTGTCAAAGCATTTTTAAAGACTTCTAATTTTTAGTCGCTTTAGAACTTGGTACCTCCATCTGAGGGAGCAGTCGGGTGTCAAAATGCCCAACACCCATGTTGGGCCACGTACTGTGTGGCTGTGTTTTTTGGCCCGTGTCCACATCGTGTGACTCGCAAGTTTGTTCGGTGTTGTACATCAAAAGAGTCACAGAGTCCGAACAAACGTAGGTGGTGGTGGTGGCGGACTCTTATTCAGGAGACTGGGCTTCCGTTCTTGTGTCGGACAATTGCTTTGTTGTGTTTTCAGTTTAGCTTTTGTTTGTGCCACCAGATGACTTTGTTAAGTAGTCGTGGTTTCAGTTTGGGACGTGCGATACAGCTAAAAGATTCATCACATTTGAGCTGATATCCATAATTATTGCTTGTTTGAATTTAACTTTTGAATTTAACCAAGCTACACAAGTAATAATGTTAAAGTTGTGCTGAAGTTCAGGTTCTGACTGGCTGGTGTGGATAACCAGACCAGGACTTGGAGTGAACCCCTACGTCAAGTCCGCCAGCTTTCGGTACAGGTGTAGGTGGACACGGGCCTGGATGTGCTTTTAAACCGCAAAGCCCATGTTACTGGGGCAACCACTGGTTCCCATCATCCACAGACTCCACCAGGGCAGGTCTGCGGGTCTGGTCGAACGTTATGAGAAGCCCAGATGGCAGCGGACGAGTAATGGAAGTAATGGAGGGCGACGGGCCTCCATTATCAAGATATGAATGGGCTGCGTACGAACCAGGAAGGGATTAACGCTCATGTAATCAAACTTTGTGTTATGTGCTTTCATTGGAAATTGCATCGAACACAATTGTAAAAATTCGATTGAACACTTTTCCCTTTTGTGCACTGACCGGGCCTATTGCTGTTGTTTTATTGTCCATTCCTAGTTTTGGTTAAAACACATCTGTGCAAGTGTTAAACACAAAGCTCCAGCTGTTTTCTACACAGCTAAGGTGAAGCATAGCTGCTGCAAAATGTAAATATGTCACAATTTTACAGCCTTTTTTTGTGAAATAACACATTACAACACACGCTCACTGATGGACCTTGTTTGATTGTTGTCAGCCGACAAAAATATCTTTATTAAAGTCTTATTCCGGCGACTCTGTGACCGCAGTTTGAAAAACACTCTTCCCCATTCCAACACGACAATACCACCGTTCACTAAGTGAGGTCCATAAACAAATAGTTTTCCTAGTTTGGTGTGAAGGAACCAAACCAGGCTGCACACAGACCCAACCTCAGCCCCATCCTTTGAGATGGCCGCGATCCAGGCTTCGTCGGCCAACAGTTGCCGACCTCTCTAATGCTCTTGTAGCTGAATGGGAGCAAATCCCTGCAGCCAGGTTCCAAAATGTGGAAAGCCTGAAATCAAAAGAGTGGCGGTAATGGCACCATATTAATGCCCGTGGTTTCAGAAACGAGACGCAGCACAATTCAACATGCGTGTGATGCTCGGTTTTGACCGTATTAGAAGAACGTTTCTTCACTCGAGAAGTTGCGCAATAAATCAAGAAAAAACTAATCAGGAACATGCAGTGTTTCCTTTCCTTTAACTAATTGGCTTTTTATTGTGAAATGCTGAAGAGTTTTACTTTTACAGGCCTCTAAAATCTTTATAAAGAGCAAACAAACTGAAAACATCAGTCTGTGGACTCGTAACTCACAGACATATGCCACCTTGGATGATGGGTTCCAGGTAGAAGCAGCTTTACAGAAAGGGGTCACAGGCCAAAAGGTTTGGGACAAATGTTAAACAACATTTCTTTCCTGATGTGAAACAAAATCCAGTTAGAGAAATCGTACTTGTTTTCAGCTTTTCCAACGTGATGCATCATACTTTGCATACTTGGATGGAAGCAGTTCCAGTTCAAACCACAGTGAACTCGTCCCACAGTGTGACCCATCCCACATAAAATGACCGTGATCGCGTTCCGTCCAAAGCACAGATGGAACGAGCGGAAGAGAAAGTGCAGCTGAGATTAGGAGCGAAAAAACGGAAAGAAACGCTTCATCCGCGCGTCGTACGCCGAGCGCTGATTTGACGGAGCGGCCGAATGACAGACGGATGTGCGGGGATGTTTTTCTCAGAATGTTAACATTAATTGCAGCGATGTGGATCAAAGACGAGGCATCACAGTGCATCAGGGATCAGGCAGGCATCGAGCCATCCTTCAGATTCTGTCCTCAGATAAACTCCTGCAAATCTCCTGCATGCCACTTGATGAGCTCAGGAAAAGTTGGGAAATTGGAGGGAGAGCGAAAGACGAGGGAAGAGTTTTATGATGAAAAGGTGGGACGAGGGAAACGGCGCAAAAGAGGGAGTGAGGCAGGTTTGAGGGAAAACAACACCAACGATATGAAGGCATCACAACAAAGTGTTTACAGGCCATACTGTGGGGGTAAAAACACCAGCAGCAGTCGTAGTTGTTCTAAAAGCAGGACTGACAGCGTGGAACCATAAAACCAGCTGTCTGTCCTCAATGCTCCCAGCTGTGCCCTCGCTGGCTTCTATCGATCCACAAGTAATCATCCGCTGCCACGTTGATGCGCTCGTTCATTCAGATACAAACTGAAAAAGACCATTTTAACATCCGAAGCCATCCCTCTGAAGTTCTGTTAAACCTACCGTCCACGTAACATCTTCCCCTCATCGTTTGACATCACACGTGTACACATTTTGTAATTTGCTGAAGCCACCTGTTATCTCTCATTCTTATAAATTCAAAACAATCTAATGCAATTCTCCATATAATATAGTTCTCGGAATGTTTTTGAGGATAAAGTTGGCGATATTTTATATATTTGAAAAGACCAGAACCAACGATGTCTCTCTGGACCTCCTACCTCAGTGCCATCGCTTTCTTTTTGATAATGCAAATCTTGAAAAACACAAATACTCCTACCAGCGGCAACATTAGTCCTGCTTAGTCTTACCTGTTCTGCAAAATGTGTGTTAACAGCACTTCGGTTGGTTAATTAGTTCTTTGTCGTCTTATGAGTTGTGAAAATGTGAAATAGTTGAAGTAAACTAGATGAACTTGAGAAAACAAGTTCAACAAACTAAAGATATCAGGTTTTATTTATTTATTTATTTGTTCCTTTCATGAAGGTAGACAACATAATTTGTACATAAATGCACTCTACATTTTCAAATCAACACCTCCATGATTGGAAAGGAGCGGAGTTGAATCAGTGAGTCGTATAGACGGCAACACAGACATTACAGAATGGTCTGACTGCACTTAATAGGGAAAATCGTTTGTTTATTCCAGAAATGCCACAGTATCCTAAAAACACACAAAATGAAACCCAGTAAGCAACAAAACCAGAAGCTGAACGTATTACCTTCTACCTGCTACATGCCCATACATCTCATCTTGCTGTTTCTTGTTTACATCAAACATAACTTAAGAAACCCCAACAACACCTTTGTTTTTTTTGTATATTTTCTCAGAGTTGTTCCACAGTTGTGCTCATTTTGCTCATTTGTCCGGACTGTTCCATGAATGTACCCTACAAACCGACTCTTCATGCTGGAATTCCTCTTAGTTTGTAGTTTCCAGTGTTGCTTCTTGTTATCAGGAAGTAATATGTGCTCCGGCTTGTTTGTACTCCTTTAAATCAATCACACCAAACTCACTGGACATGGCTTATGGACGGATGCAGCTTTTTTTTGTTCCTGCAAAATATTGTTAATAATTGTTAAGGTGGAACATCTGCAAGCAGCGAGGCGACAACGGTGATTAAAAAGGCTAATTGGAGCTAATAGGATTGACTACCTGCACAATTCAAAGACTTGGCAACTTGAAACTTTCAGTGTTGTAGGTTGTTGGGTTGTCGTTTCCCACAGTGAAGACGATTTTGAAATCAGATCGTGGAAAAGGAAGAGAAAGCCGATGCCTGTTTTATACCCGCCGTCTACACCTAATGAGTCAGACTACGTTAAAACCACCGACTGATAGAGTGAAAAACATTATGTGGTTATAGTTGCATCTATCAAATGGTTGGATATATATAAGGCAACAAGGAAAAAGTTATTTCTTGAAGTTGATGTATTGGAGGCAGGAAGGGGGAGCGAACATAAGGAGCTCAGTAACTGATAAGGGCCGAGTTGTGAATTCTACACCGCAGGTTCAGAGCGTTTCCAAAAGCAGGTCATGTGGGGTTTTGCGGTGGTTAACGGCGATGAAAAGTGGTCCATGGCAGACAACAGGTGAACCGGCGAAAGGGTCAATGGGTGCCCAAAGCTCATCGATGCGTGCAGGAAGTGAATGCCGCCCTGTGCGGTCTGATCCCACAGAAGAGCTGCTGCACAAATCGCTGAAAACCATAATCCTGGCTATGATAGAGAGGTGTCAGAACACACAGAGCTTCACAGCTTGCTGTGTACGAGGCCGCGAAGCCGCAGAACAGTCACAGTGTCCACGCTGCTGACTCCTGTCCACGTGAGTGCAGAACTGGACCATAAAGTGATGGAAGAAGGTGACCGGGTCGGATGAATCATGTTTTCCTTTACATCATGCGTATGCGTCATTTACCTGGAGAAGGGATGGCAGCAGGATGTACTATGGCTAGAAGGTGAGCCGGTGGAGGGAGAGTGATGCTCTGCTGGGAAATCTTTGGTCCTGCATTCATGTGGATGTTATTGTGACTCGTACCGCTTGTCTTGACTTTGCTGCAGACCGCGTACATCCTTTCATGCCAACAATATTCCCTGAAGGCTGCTTTTAGGTGGATAATACTCTCTGCCACACAGGAATGGTTTGAGGAACACAGCAGAGGTCAAGGTGTTTCCCCAGGTTTCTGTGAGATGGGCTAAAAAAAAACACTTAGACCCCGCCTCACATCTTACAGGACTTAGAGGATCTGCTGCTAACATCTTAACAATACCACAGGACACCTTTGGAGATCATGAGTGTCCATTTCTGGATGGGTCAGAACTGTTCTGGCAGCAGCAGGAAGGCCCACACAATATCAGTCAGTTGGTTTTAATGCTGATTGGTGTTTTTAAAGGCAATTTCCTAAAAAAGCTGTATTTTTCAGAAAATCTCACCAAAACAGAAGCAAATGAGCGATTTTGTCAGGCACTACTTTCAGCGGTGGATTTTTTTTTTTTTGGTTGAGTGTTTTTGCCAGCAGGGTGGCATCTGCATCAATAAACCAAAGTGTCCATCTTCATCAGTATGTGTTTTAATAGATTGTGGACAGCAGTGGAGCTCTAAATTCAGTATATGTGCATTCTGTTATCTCCAAACTTTTCCTTTAACGGCTGGTACGACTTTATGTTAACTTTGAGGCTGTAGTTTGTGGTGTCACTAAGGAGTTGAGTTACTACACAAACCAAACTGCGTCACAAAAGACTGATTTTTCTCGTCACTGAAGTTAGAATTGCTGCATCTTTCCTTTACAGAATTGTATATTTCTCATATCTTGACGCATGTAGTAAACTTTTAAATCATTTGCGTGATGTTAGCCAACGAAGACGAGGCACCCGGTGAAGTCTCAGTCCAACAAAACTACTAAAAAGCTGATGCCTCATAAGTGTTCAACCATGCAGATAAATGAATACATGGTGGATTTATGTGTCCAGGTTTTGGGCAGGTTGTTAATGCTTCGTTCTCCGCGCCTCTAAAATGGTGCCTAATGGAGTTTTAGTCGTGCTGTTCACAGTTTGGAAAAGTGAGTCACATGCAGTCGATAGTTTTCATCGATTATTTCTTAAGCACAAAGTAGATCCATTAGAAACTGTTGACGCAGATGTCTGTGGATTATGCAGCATAATCAGACGACACGTTTCTATTAATTCCGGTCCCCTTAACCGTGGCGGAGATCTCAGAACTTGACTGCTGAAGAAGTCGAGCGCTCGCTTGCCTCCTCCTCAGAGCCGAGCTGATTTCCACGAGGTCACAAGACGAGGCCACACAGCCCACCGAGCGTCTGGACGTACAGCCAGCGTCCTCACCTCCACGTGGAAAATCTGTTCCATGTGTGAACGCCGTCATGGCTGCATCCACAGGTTCCTGGTCTCCTTATGTCTGCCAGCGCGGGGTCAGGGAGTTTGATTGACTTGTGCCTTGACTCACTCTGGCTTCCAGGAAGTCTCCACCATCAATACACATCATCATCATCACCACTCGCCAGCGCCGTGCGCGAGTGCAGGCGTGTTTGTTGTGCGCTTTTTTGTTTTTTTGCTTTTTTTTTTTTTCCCCCTCCTTCCTCAACCAGTGCAGCACAGTGTGTCTCTCTGTTAAATCACATGGTTCGGCTTTTCCCCCGCGTGCCTGCTGCTTGGCCTATTTCCATGGTAACTAGCCGAAGATGTGGGGACACACACGGGTACGTATGCGCACACACACACACACACACGCCACATAAACAGCGCTTGTGCGAAGGTTTGCCAGAGCGCTATTTCTCGGTTGTGTGTGGCTGTAGGGTGCAGTCGGAGAGAGGATGTGTGATCACACACTCCACACAGGCTCAGCGGGAGACACACACACACACACACACACACACACACACACATACGCACACTGTATGCTGAGACAGAAGCTCAGGATGCTGTGCTGTGGAGGAAAAATGGCACACAGGGCCATGCCAGCCAAATCCCTTTATAAATCCTCTGGCAATTTGGATTTGTTTGTTACCGGATGAACGTATATGTGATAGATGGGCCGATAGGTTTGTCAGTCGGACTGTGTGACGAGTGCATGAAGTGACATTGCAACGCCTAACAGTTGCATAATGTTTCCTTCCACATTTGCTCTGATGCATTTCACTCGCCATCCCTCGTCACGATGCCCCCCCCCTTCTCCCCGCTGTACCTCCATCCCACCCCCTCATCACCCCATCGCGCCGCCCCGTCCCATGTGGCGATCACCATAGCGACAGCCCACGCTGCTCACCTGCTCGCCGCAGCATCCCCGCGCCCTCTGGCCTTTCTCCAAGCGGGGGGTGTGTGCTGTGGCGGTAACGCAACCCGGCAATCAGGCGAGGGAGCTATGCCAAAAGTGGGGGAAACTATAGGAGGGAAGGAGGGAGGGGGCACTGCGGATCTGCTAGCTACTGCCCTGTGGTGTTATGCAACTTCATGTACACACACCCACGCAAAGATATTGTAGGGTGACAAACACACACACACACAGACTGCCTCTTTTTTTGTTTTTTTATCATCTCATACACACATTCAGAAGCAGCATAGTAGTTCTTGAACCGGCATAAGCTCCAGATAATGTCCCCCTAAGTACTGATTATGAAATGACATAACAGATTTCTCTGAGCGTTTCCTGTGTCATGTCGCTGATGCAATGTTACCCTCGTTGACATTGTTGTGGTTCATTGCATGACATGTTTACATTTAAAGATGCTGCAGTTGATTTTAGGCCACTGGGTGGCAGCAAATCATCCAGACACCCTACCACCACATTAACAACTTTAAAAGGTGTTACAGCTGCTAATATGGGCCATCAGTTGTGTACAGACATGCAGCAGACGGGGAGCGATGTTCCTTTGGAGTCGTGTTTCTGTCAACCTGTAAAAATCAAATATTCACTCTCCTTTTAGCTCTGTTTTGGGTCTCCACCAACTCAGTGAATTCTGTCCCTTTAGCTGCTAAATGCTCAACTATCTTTAGGTAGATGCTGACTTTGCTTCCTGTTTGTTGCGGCTGGTGATCAGAAGGTAACAGGGTTTGAAACAAAAGCTTAAAGACATAAAGCTGCAGTTTGGCTATTAGTGACCCTTTCACATTGCATATAATAATAATGAATTACGACTGGTTCAGTATTGGTGTGCCTAGATTTTTGGCAAAGCAGTGCTATGAGTATCTGTAAGTCATTGCTTATGTTCTCGTACCCTATTGTAAGTCAACCACACTTTTAGGATCACCAAGTGCAATAATGCAACCACTGAACTCTGACCTCAGTCTCCACCAGCTGAGCATTATCTATCAACTTTTATTTGCTTGAAGTCCCCCGTATGTCACTATTAATATCAATGGGATAACCAACATTTCCTCCCAAAGCTTATACGGCTGGTAAAGCTACATAGCAGCCATCTGTCAAGAACTCCCAATCAAAAGTGGTGCAAACACCAGGGACTGCAACGTCTAGTCCTTTCAATGAACCATCTCAATATGTCTGTGTAGATTCTCGGTCATCCTGGTCAGAGCGACCAAACTGCCCTTTTTGGTCCTTGAACATGTTCCACCTTTCATCCAAGAGGCTTCTTCAGTTCTGTTTGACTGATATTGAGTCCCAGATATGTATTGTCACCCCTAAATCTTATTCATTATTAATGGTTTATGGTGGTGAAACTTTCTCAAGATTGCGTTCAGTACCTGATAAATGGTGTCGTCGACTGCCTCCTTGTAAACTGAAACAACTCTGTCTAAGCTTATCCGGTACTTATAATACAGTCTTGAGATCTGTCACCACCGTTAGACTCACATGCCTTCAGGTGTGGAAACTGCCAGGTGAGGGGTGATGTAAGATGTTCAAACTTTCTAAAGCAAGATCTCCAGACTGCATTGTAAGTACCTGATAAGTGGTGTCATGGACCCCCTTCCCTGTTTGTATGTTAAACTAGAACAACAATCTCTCAACTTATCAGGTACTTAGGATGCAGTCTTGAGATCCCTCTAGAGAAAATTCCACCACCAATAACATCTTGACTCATACAAGAGTTTTCAAAATATACAAGAATAAAACCAAACATGATAAGTCCACAATAAAAAAACAACACTGAACTTTCATCGATTTGACTACAAACATCCCAGTCTTGCCTCCATGTCCTCCATGTGTCTCAGATGTAGCTCGTGTTGATTTCGGTTTCCCACCTGACAGTTTCACAACCATTCACATGTTGAGGCATCTGAGTCTTGGGTTGTTAATGAGCCATGAGCTGCGTCAGTCGGTGGTGACGATAACTACCCGAGACTCATTCAGTTAGAACTGACGGGACCTCATGGATGAAAAGAATCTAAACGAGAACTCTGGTTGTCTTATATTTATGAATTCACAATACATCATACGGTGTATATACAATAACAGCTCAAAACCTGTGTTTTTTTGGGGGGCTTTTAGTACCTCTGTTGTACCTGTTGGTATAAACCAGCTGAGTGTGTTTGTTGCTCGTTGCTTTGTGTGCGTAATCCTAACAGGTTGGTCTTTGTGTCTTGCAGGCGAAGTGAAAGAAGAGAAGAAAGCATCGAAGGAGTCCCCACATGGGAGCAACAGTGCTGTCTAATCCACTTTTATCTGACAGAATCTGCCAAAGGACGCTTTGGAAACGCTCTCATGTCTTCAGACACAAACTGCTAAATCCAAGGAGCTAAAAACAGAAAGACAAAAAAGCCAACCGCTGGCTGTTCCAAGTGGACAGATTTTAAAGTAAAAACACGGCTGGAGAGGGGGAGGATTGTATGGTTGCCAAATCCCCCTCCGAGACACACCGCATCTTCTCAATCTACGGCTGCCGCCTCTCTCCTCGTCCTCCTTCCATCTCCCCGTCCTCCTCCGCCGCTCTTCCCTCATTCTCCCTCGTTCTCTCTCATGGGAGTGACATAGAGGCCGTCGCCCGGTCTGCTGCCCCGCCCCTTCTCCGCCTCGCCGTGGAAACAGGGGCGTCCAGGTAGTGATGTCGTGGAAGAGGAACTACTTTGCGTCAGGCGGTGGAGCAGCAGGCGGGGTGCAGGGGCTGGTGACCCCGAGAACCATGACCTCCATCGCACCCAGCAAAGGCCTGAGCAACGAGCCGGGACAGAACAGCTGCTTCCTCAACAGCGCTCTGCAGGTCAGTTGGATCGGCGCACATGAATTCAGCGCAATCAGACAGCATTAGGGGACTAACATGTTTTTCATTTCGCTGACATTTTGAGGTCCGTGTCGCGGTCTTGGCTGGACGAGTTGGTCACCTGATCTCAGTCCACCCACTCGGGTCACTAATTTGTTTTTTAGCTTATATCGGGTGTGTTTACCCGAAGCATGGAAGGAAAGCATCACACTCTTAATTCAAAGCTTTTTATTGGCAGTTTTGTTTACTTCTAAAATATCTGCAGTATTTGGAGACAATTTTGTGATTTTATGAGCCCACGCTTGCTGAAGACCAGGTTAGGAAGCGCCTGGAACGTGTTGCTGCAGCCTAGAAATGCTGTCTGTGAGGCTTTGGTGGTAAAAATATGAAATATAGGGACTTGATTAGGCTTTCTGTCGCTGTTTGCTTTGCCGCTTACTTTTCCCTAAAACATTGAGATGCAAAAACGGCTGCAGTTTTTACACTCGTGATGTATTATGGATGTAAACACCTTCATACAATACGATAAAGAAGTAGGTCACTGTCCAGACACTTTATGCCATGATAGAAATACAGCCGGGACAATCGTCTTCATAGTACTTACTGAGAAATTTTAAAAGTTTTAGAGTTTGTGCTTGTGTGTTATTGCCGACTAAGGTAGCTCTCACTTCCTATTATAAAAGCTGCTGGTTTGGAAAGCATGTTTTCTTTTAAATCTCACCAAGATTACAACAAATATCAGAGCTCCTAACTGTAAAAACAGCTAAAAATCATCAGCTTTCCCATGTTTTTTTTGTTTTTTTGAACCACTCGTGCAGTTCTGTCGGGAAAACGAACCAAATCTCAGCTTCAAATTGTGATATTTCATCAACGCTTTTAAAAATTCATCAAAAATAAACAGTTTTCGTCGACCAGATGCTGCAAACAACTGAATGTTTTTGCACTTCTTTGCAAAACAGGACTCAGCTGTAACCATCAGATAAATGGATAAGGGACTTTTTGGTTGAATTAGGCTGAACTGCAGGCCGTGTTTACTCAGTGCAGATAGGAAAGGTATAAAAACTGATTAAAAACATGGCATCTTTACAGCATGTAGAGGCTGTAGAGCGTTAGTAACACCTGTTGGAGCCACGGAAACATGTTGTGCATGTTGATTAAAACCCACAATCGAGGAAGTTTGCACGTCATGGCTTCTTTTTTGAATGAGTCATGGTTTTCTAACTGTGCTGCTGTTTCCATAGAGGTGCACAACTTTACATGACAGCGAGTAAAAACGCTCAGAAGCTGCTTGATGAAGACGTCGTGTGTGATTTGCACTAAATGCACATTTTCATGCACCCACAATTCACCAGCCTCCCCCCCTCCACCCTCCTCCACCCTCACACTGCAGTAAATTGCTATTAAAGCGTGACAGGGATGAGATTAGCACCATATTAACGGGTGTTTGCGTGTTTCGGTGGGCTTTGGCAGCGGCGGCTGTCTGTCCTCGGTGGCGTGGACGTCCAGTCCGTGTGTGGAGATGCTCACACTGCACTGCTGCTGCTGCTGCTGCTGCTGCATCTTCATCTTCTTTCTCTCTTCAACACACACACAAAGACTCTCTTCCCTCCTCCCAAGACTTCCAGCTGGCACAAACATACCTACACACACATAAATGCCTCTCGACTACTGGCTTGAAAGAGAGAGAGAGGGAGGGCGAGGGAGAGAAAAGAGGAAGAAGGGAGCGAGGTTGGAGTAAGCCGAGGAGGGAGGGAGGGCGACGGGGCAGAAGCTTAGGGAGAGTCGAGCTGAGCGGAGGGTCGGATGCGAAGAGGAAAAGTTGCTGAAGGAGGAGAAGAGAAGAAAGAGGGATGAGGAGTATACAGTATGAGAAAACAGAGGAGAAGACTAAAGGGGACACTGCTGGGAGGAAGAGAGGAACTAAAGAGTCCAGCAAGGTAAGAGGAGGAAAAAAAGAAAGAAAGACAGAAAGGGCGCTCGTGAGGAGAGGAAGGATGAAAGATAAAAGAGGCAAGGCAAGGAGAGATGAAAAGACAAAGTCAAGGACGCCAAGTTTTTATTTGTGAAACCAAGAAAAGCTGCTTCGGCAAAGGCGTGCGGAGCGGCGGCGGCGGCGGCGGTGGCGGGAGAAGTGGGCCACTTCAAGGACACACATGTGCTCACACATGCGCACACACACAGAGGAGAGAGGATGCTGAGCAGGACACAGATGAGTGAGGATAAACGGAGGGAGCGTTAAAGAACTGAGCTGCATTTGGCAGTGCGTTACTCTGTGTGTGTGTGTGTGTGTGTGTGTGTGTGTGTGTGTGTGTGTGTACTGATATTTGCTGGTATGTGTGTGTGAGCAATAAGATGTCAAAGTTGAGGCTTAGGACCGACTTGCTGAATTTGCAGTTAAGCTGCAGCTGGACGTGGCTTTTTTTGTGCAGGTTATCTTGTTCTTTGGGTTTATTGAATGGGAAACATGTTAAATAGTGAAAAAGGCTCATCGCAGCGTCTAAGGACTGCGGTAGCATCTTAAAATTACACGTTTTGTTTGTGGAAAATCCCCAAAAAGCATAAAATGATTCCCACTGTGCGCCGGAAGCGTCACGTATTTTGGGATTTTTCTTTCTAACTCACTTTTTCGCGATTTATAAGCTTTAATAAAATTACAGCCAACTATCAATTGAGCAGCAGCCATCAGCCAGCGAGAAGGTTCTGCTCTGCCTACTGTGTAATGCTCCACTACCAGAGCATTGACAGTAAGTGAAATACTCTCTCCTGCCCCTAAGGGCCCCCTGGGCGAGAAAGTTAACCCCCCGCTGCTGCAGTGGAGCCGCTGTGTGGCTTCAGCAGCAGCAGCAGCAGCAGCTTGTTCTGGGTGGATTTGTGTAATTTAAGGGGAGAGAATTAAAGGTGCTTTGAGGTAAAGTGTATGTACACGCTCAGCAACTTTCCAGTGTGTAAACACAGGTGAAAATAAAATAGCTGAAGGAGGTGCTGGCTGTGATGAAGCAGAAACACATGACTTCACTCATCAGGCGGCAGCGTGTGTGTAGATGTGTGTGTGTGTGTAGGTGTGTATGTGTGAGGTGTAGATGTGTGTGTGTGTGTGTGTGTGTGTGTGAGGTGCAGCAGTAAGAAAGAAGCGACACCTCATTCATTTCTACTTGCACATGAGAGCGAGTTTAAGATGGTAAACATTCGGTGTTCTCTGCAGGGTTCTGAAACTAATTGAGAAGTTTAACAACAGTTTGCATTCATGTGCGTATGTTTGCGTTGGTTTCCAAGCAGTTACGCAGACGAGGACCATTAGGAATCCTGGTGCTGGATCTGTGTTGCATCGACTGAAGACGAGCAGGATGCTCTGAAGTCACGAGCTGCACTCTCTCCTGCAGTGAGTTTAGCACAGCGAGACGGTTCAGCTGTGATTCTGACTCCTCGCAGAACATTAATTCTTTGGGTCAGAAGATCGACGTGATTTTCACTCCACGGTGTTTGCGTGATTCCAGCTGGTGGGCGGCACTGCAGTGGAATTAACATTCATTTTCTGGGCAGCGAATGTCGGCATTGATGTGTTCGTTAGAGACGCTCACATTAGAGCTTCCTAACGGGGGAGAGCAGGGCCACGGAGCTCGCCTCAGAACATCATCACGTTTTAAATTTTTCATAAGTAATCCAGTGATAGTTGTTCCTACATCCGCGGGTGTGCAGCAAACAGAGGCTAATAGCGAATTCAGCACACTTTTAATGGTGCCAATTATGCATTAATATTGATAGTGCAACATGGAAGAAAACAAACATTACTCAGCACGTCCTATTAGCGGGCGTCTGTGAGCATAAAGGCGCATTAAAGCCGAGTAAATTTAACTCTGAACCGCAAGCAGTTTCTGGGTTTTTGGGTTTTTTTTTGCTTCTGTCATATTTTTACTCACTGTGAGCTCTTTTTTTTTTTTTTTACTGCAGTATCAAGTCCTGCACCTCTATGGAAACAGCACAAGCATGACTAGAGGCAGAGAGAGCTCAGAAATGTCTTTTGTGCAGTACGACAAAGTCACAATGCCATGAATCAAAAAAAGAAAAAGTTAGTTTCTTATTTCATTTACAAAAATTAGAAAAACCTGCAATCGACGTGTGTGATATTTTACCAAGTGCCCACAGCTGTTACCAACCCTGGGAAAAAAGCTACGTACTGTGGATGTTTTACGACTTTGAGACTGAATTTGTTTACATATTTGTCCCTTATTTACTCCGTGTAAACACATCCTGCAGTCCAGTCCGAGTCCTGCCAACAAGTTCAGATGTTGTCATGCGATAAGAGCAGAACTTTGAGTTTATTACAGACTCTGGTCAATGCGCAGAGTTTATTTTTAGCATTAATTTAAATGTAGAATAAAGCACCTCTGAGGAAATATCCCGATTTTAAGCTGTGATTTTGTTCTGATGAAGCAAATCATTACTTCAAAAAATGCCAAAAAGTTGAAAATTTAACAGCTCTGGCTCTGATAAATGGTGAAATTTGGGCGATTTAAAAAAAAAAGATAACATGCTTTTCGCGCCCACTGGCAGGTTTGAGGTCTAAAGGGTTTAAGGACCAAAGAAAACATGGAGTCGGTGTGGAGGTCAGATCATAAGAGCTGAGAAAACGCCGAGAACAGGGAGGGAAGAGCAGATATGCCGGGAAATTTCTGGGCCTCTTTCGGTGTCAAATGTCACAATAAGAAAACGTAGATGTGGATCGATAATAATCCTGCGTGCTGGCTCGCTGTCACGCCGCCGCGGCTTCCTGGACGCTGGAGTTAATGTCAGTAGCAGCATCTGCATTTCCAACCAAGTCACAGATGACAGAAGTCAGAAGTGCAGAAATTTTAGGAACCGGAGACAGAAAGAGGCGGCATTAGCACATGTGGACACTAGAACAGGAGGATGCATGGAGGCTTTAGGATTTAGGTTCTAAAGGCCTCACTGTTGTCTGTATTAAATCATATTGAGAACTGGTTTGGGTTTAGTTGAGCTTAGTGAGCTGATACTGACCTGGATTCAGCTCAGTGTGAAACTGATGATGCTGCATTAATGTGTGTGTCTTGTTTATAGAAGATCTGTTTCTTTCATTCATCTGTGAACATGTTTATGGTTTTATTTGCCAAAAACGTCCATTTAACGTTTGCACGTTTGTACCTTTTTCGAATGACAAGCACCAGTTTAGTCGTTACTGAGATCTTTATTTGTTTATATCGAGCTTCTCAGACAAAACTCATGCAAAAACAAATAGTTTGACATTTACGACTTCAGACCATTAACAAGGCACTAATCACAAACCTTCATAGTGCAAATTACCAAAGAAAAACAAGCTTCAAATTAGTCACGCGTATGAGAGAGTTTTAC
>NW_007579267.1:21932-23059 GCF_000690725.1 Stegastes partitus
GTTCATTTCTAACGTGTTTGAAGCCTCTCCTGCATTCTGTAGGCAACCAGGTTAGTCTCACCTCGTCTAATTTATTCGCTGAAAAGGAGTGAAAGGAGGAAAGCAGTCGCATACAAATGTAATCCAGCAGACAATACGTTTTCCTGAAAATGCAGTTTAGCTGTATAGGGAGGTAATTTTGGAGAGACAGCGCCGGTCCGCCTGCTATTTAAAACACGAACAAATGTGTTTTTACTGCACAGTGTTAGTCAGCAGAACTCCAGAGTGAGACTGTGGCTGTAGAACGGAGGTGAAGTGGTGCATATATGCAGGTGTGTTCAGCATACACACCTCTGGGCAGCAGGATTTACCTTATGCACACCTAAAAATAGCCCGAGCCGTACTGTACATCACAGCTGAGGCTACGCGTAGCTGCAGCCGGTGGAGCCTTTTGTGTGTTCTGTGTAATCTTTTGTTTACTGACTTTAGCCTTTTAAAGCCTCCGTCAATGCGACACAGCACCAAGTGTGAGGAGAAGCGCTGACTTAACCCCTTAAGCTGAGAGAGATTTTCCAATTTAAAGGAAAAAAATCCCCAAAATTCAGCGAATAAGAGCTTCAAAACCTGTGAGGTCAGAATGAACAAACTTAGGCTCCGTGGAAAAGAGACACGCGGGAGAAATTTGAAGAATAATTATTCTCACTGCCCCACATATGTGAAAAACTGAAGACAGTTTTATTTGCTCCTGATCAAAACAGTGAACCAGAGAGGAAGCCGCAACCTCAAAGCAGTGAGTCGGTGATGATGTTGAACTGGTTCTAAATGTTTTCAACTTTACTAAATTCTATGCAGCAGAATTAAAGAACACCAACGCTGAACCCGTTTTGTTCACAGCGATGTGAGGCAGTTTATTCATTAAGCATCTGAGGCTGCACGATATTTAGCTTCAGCTTCTTGTGCAAAAGTCGAATCACAACAAGTCGACACGTCTTTCTACATCTTTTATTGGTGCATGATGCACACGGTTTTGATTTTCCATCACTAATCCATCTGAGAGGAAGTGATTTCCTCTGATTTTTTGGGATGCAGAGGTGTTTTTTAAAAAAAAGAAACTTTATTTAAAAAGAGTTTGTTGACATGCAGCAAAA
>NW_007579267.1:23538-25273 GCF_000690725.1 Stegastes partitus
GACACACCCCTGTCCTGGTGATGAACACAGTTTGTTGAACTTTTTCAAGAAGAAAACATCCGCTAATGCAAAACTTCTACATCCGTCAGTTACTGTGTATTACAACGACTGCAAACCAAACACGAGTGTATAGATCAGCTTCATGTTTGTTAGTTTCTTTTCTCTATTGCATGTCCAACGAACGGTTTCCAAGCCTGGAAAAAGAAAAACAGGACAAAAAGTTGGAGGCAGAGAGCAGCAAATGATACAAATGTTAGCCGAGCGGAGGGAGACAGAAGGAGACGGAGGGATGTGCTGGGCGGAGGAACGGAGATGGATGGATAGATGATGATGAAGAGAGATGGGCGTGGAGAGAGTGTTGCCCTCCTTGTGGCTGCTGCAGTGCTGTGCAGGTTCAGCCGATTCATCACGACCAAATAAACTACAGAGAGGGGGGAAAGATAGAAGGCACACACTGGCGTCAGCATGCAGTCTGTCATCCGCTGCCCCCTCTTTCCTCCACTTATCACTCTCTGCTTAACGCACACACACACAGTGCAGACCTGTGCTGCTGAAGGCTGCCATACACGCCGGTTGTGTTTCCTTTTTATTGTGTGTGTGTGTGTGTGTGGTCCTGTGCATGTGCTCTGCAGATCTCAGTGGAGGCCTGAGGGACGTTGTTGTGTCAATATTATCTTTCCTCATGCTGAATTAATGCACTAAGAGCTCCTTCCTCTAATTATGCAAGAGAGGGAGAAGGCCAGGAAGGGGTTTACCTCACCTCGCTGCCTTTTTTAAAGTTCCTACCTCTTCCCTCTGACTCTCTTTTACTGCTGAAAACATGCAAAGCAGAAAGAAAGTCCACAGTCAGCTCAGTTTAGCTGAAAATTCTCTGCAACCATTTCAGGAAGTCATTTGATTCTGTGTTTGTTTTTTTTTAAAGCTACAAGAAAACTTACACTGAGAGTCATGTTTTTTTTTTTTCTCTCCCTCCTAAATGAAGCCATTAATTACGTCTCTCTCATATGGAAATCAATCAGGACCAATCAAGACAGCGCCACACAGGAGCAGATGAATGTGGCTGAGGTTGCCATGGCGATGTGTGCACCACACAGAGTAAAGGTCCCTCGCTGCAGCTGGAACCGTCTGTCTGAGCTCAAACCCGAACCAGAAATACATCACAGCTTTAAAAATGGAAAGTTTATTTTGGCAGAAACTAAATGGAATTCAAACTTTTTTTTTTCCTTTTTTTTAAAAAAACGCAGCATCTCGCCAGAACCTTCAACTCGTGCTGTGGGTCTGTGTTTCTGACTGCTGTGCACCTGCGCTAATAGCACACCAGAAAGGATGCTGTGTTACTATGGCAACCGGCAAGCATGAGCTGTCATGTCACCAAAATTAGCTGCACCATAACCACACGCTGAAGACGGCAAATCCATTCTTTATTGCTTCCTTCAATTTAAAGCAAACTCCCAGAAATAGACACCAGCGAAGCTTCTGGCGAGAACTAATCCCACATGTACACATGAATCACATATTTAAGGTGTAAATTAGAGTTTTGCATCAGGTAGTAATGAGGTAAAGGAGACCGTGTAGTTGGTTTACTTGTTTTTTCTCAAGCAGGGCTTTAGTAAAAAGCAGCATCATGTGAAAGCCAAAATAAGAAATAATGAAAACAGTAGCTTTAGTGGGGATGTGGTGGAAGATGGGGCTGCAGGATTAAACCACATGTGCTCAGAGAAAGAACAAAAAAGGG
>NW_007579267.1:27070-30971 GCF_000690725.1 Stegastes partitus
GGTGTATAGATGATGGATGGATGTTTATGTATTTATTAGAATTACATTTGCTGCATGCTGGTTGCTTTTCAACGGGATTTAACTGATTTGGGACAAACTGGTCTTGGACTCATCTGCAGAAGGATCTTAGATTAGAAACACTCGTATCGATGAATAGATTCAAGGGCATCATAAAGAACGTGGAGACGGAGACACGTGGTTGTTTTTCTCCAGAGGTCCGCTGTGTTTAAATAGTTGTTCTGGTTGTTTTATTTGTTGCATCTTAATATGTTGTGATTGGCTCTTACCTCGGCTGGGTCTCTCTTGTAGAAGAGGTTTTGAATGTGGATGAGACTTCCAGGTTAAATAAAAGTTAAATAGTGTAGTTGGTATTATTATTATTATTATTGTTATTGTTATTGTTATTATTTCACTGTATATACACAGACAACAGTAGAATGTCTATTTATTTTTTGTGTTATATTTTATTTTATTTTCATATTAATACTTTTTATTATATATTTTTACTTTAAGACTTTTGATTGGGAGCATCTGTAGCTGAAAGCAGTTTCCCCTGTAGGAGGTCAATAAAGTATTTCTGATTTGGAAATAAAAATAAAATAAAAAATGGATAAATTATTTGTTGCGACAGTTATCCGCTCACTGCTTTGTTTTCGTATTTCCGTGGAGTTTTCTTTGTCGTATACAGAATAACTCAATTTTATTTATGAAGCACTTTAACGCAACAAAAGTCGAGATAAAGTGCTGAACACAGAATATGAAACTATTTAAAACATCTAGATGCAAGGTACAATAAAATTAGAATAAAATCATTAAAAAGGACAATAAGAACAGTAAAAGCACTAAAAAACAATAAAACAGGAGCGTAGAAGCTGATAAAGTAATGAAAGTCCTGAACTGATATAGAAATAAGTTATTATGTTATTGGCCTGGTTAAAAAAAAAGTTCTTTGCAAATTTAATAACGTAATGTATGTAATATAGCGTAATAAGTTATTACATTATCGGTTCAGGACTTTTACTACGTTACTGGCCAGGTACTATCCCATTGTGCTATTACATTTTAAAAACGGTAAATTTATTACGTTATCGGCCGTTGTTCCCATATTTGCTTCTACACAGAGTCTTAATGAAGGTAAGAATAAAGGTAATTAAGTTGGTAGAAAAGCATCTAAACACTGAGATCTTTCAGTTTGTAGCAGACAGCTGACAGGACAGCAGCTTCTCAGAACCATCAACTGTGGAACGAGTCAGTTCATGGTAGAAAACAGTGACCAGTGATGCTCTACTCGTGTCTCTAACCTCCATCATGACAACCCTCCATCCATCCATCCATCCATCCATCCATCCATCGTCTCTACACCTTAATCCTCACTAGGGTCATGGGGGACNAGAAGAGGTTTTGAATGTGGATGAGACTTCCAGGTTAAATAAAAGTTAAATAGTGTAGTTGGTATTATTATTATTATTATTGTTATTGTTATTGTTATTATTTCACTGTATATACACAGACAAAAGTAGAAAGTCTATTTATTTTTTGTGTTATAATTTATTTTATTTTCAATATTAATACTTTTTTATTATATATTTTTACTATAAGACTTTTGATTGGGAGCATCTGTAACCGAAAGCAGTTTCCCCTATAGGAGGTCAATAAAGTATTTCTGATTTGGAAATAAAAATAAAAGAAAATATGATAAAAAGTGGATAAATTATTTGTTGCGACAATTATCTGCTCGCTGCTTTGCTTTGGTGTTTCCGTGGAGTTTTTTTGTCGTATACAGAATAACTCAACTTTATTTATAAAGCAGTTTAACGCAACAAAAGTCAAAACAAAGTGCTGAACACAGAATGTAAAACAATTTAAAACATCTAGAATGCAAAATACAATAAAATTATAATAAAATCATTAAAAAGGACAATAAGAACAGTAAAAGCACTAAAAAACAATGAAACAGGAGCGTAGAAGCCGATAATGTAACAACGGCTGATAACGTAATAAAAGTCTTGAACCAATAACATAATAAGTTATTGTGTTATTGGCCTGGTAAAAAAAAAACTTCTTTGCAAATGTAATGACGTAATATAACGGAATGAGTTATTACGTTATTGGTTCAGGACTTTTATTACATTATTGGCCAGGTATTATGCCATTGTGCTACATTTTAAAAACAGTAAATTTATCACGTTATCAGTTGTTATTGTGTTCTTGGCTTCCACACGAGTCTTAATGAAGGTAAGAATAAAGGTAAATAAGTTGGTAGAAAAGCATCTAAACACTGAGATCTTTCAGTTTGTTGCAGCTTCTCAACACCATCAACTCTGGAACGAGTCAGTACACGGTAGAAAATAGTGACCAGTGATGCTCTACTTGTATCTCTAACCTCCATCATGACAAGCCTCCATCCATCCATCCATCCATCCATCCATCCATCATCTCTACACCTTAATCCTCACTAGGGTCACTAAAGTCTATCCCAGCTGACTCAGGGTGAAGGCAGGTTCACCTGGACAGGTNCAGGATTAAACCACATGTGCTCAGAGAAAGAACAAAAAAGGGCAAAATTATAGAGAAAAAACAAAGTACAGAAAGAACAGGAGGCTCTCGTTTCTGTGTCTAAACCGTAAACGTGTTTTGTCTCCCAGGTTTTGTGGCATCTCGACATCTTCCGCCGAAGCTTTCGACAGCTGACCACCCACAAGTGCATGGAGGACTCGTGCATCTTCTGCGCCTTGAAGGTAAAAACGCTCTGACGGCTGAAGCAGCGTCTCTGCTGCTGCGTTTTCTCTTTGAGTTTCTGTCGCTAATTTTGCGGCCTCTGTTTCCATTATTCATCGTGTTCCAGCTCACGTTTTCTGCTTCTGTTTATTCGTGCCACATAAACATCTGCGTTGAAACGCAAACCGGGGATCAGTTGAGTCGCATTAAGTGCATTTTATCCACTGAATCTCAGCTCATGTGTGACACTTTAAACATATATCGTTAAAAAATATGACTTTACTCATTTCTTTTCCCTTTGTTCTTCATTATTTCCTTCATTTTTTGCTGTAATTTCAGATTCTTTATTACCTTTTGCACCATAATGCACAAAAACATAACATAAGATCTACAGTGAAGCGGTTACGAGCACATAACAGAACAAAACCGTGCACATTAAATGCAAATAAAATAAAACAAGCTAATAAAAACAAACTACGGACATTATGTAAAATATTACAAAATCGAGCGCAGTTCAAAGTACTAATAGCAGCGTTGTTGTATTTCTTTATTCCTGTTTTATGCTCAGAGATTGAAAAAGATATTCATTTTAAGCGTTTATCAAATTTAATTTTTTGTCTTTGGAGCGATCCGTGTGTTTGTGTGTGAAGCCGGCGTACGTCCACACTCCTGTTTGGAAGCAGAGAGCTGCTGTGTCTCCCATTAAAAACACTGCAGGGGAGATTCTTGCAGCAGGTTATGCAGCACTCTCTAATACTTTTGATCCCTCGGTTTCAAAAAAAAAAAAGGAGAAAAACAAACCAAAGTGCCCTCTTCGGTTACACACTCCCAGCAGTACAGACAGAATAAACACAGGATGAACTTATGGTGCCTGTGTAGCATCCATCGAGTTCTGATCACACATCACGTACTGATCGCAAAAACCTGCAGTTATGAGCTTTGAGGAAGCTGAATGTACCAGCTGGTGGTAAATAAACCACGTGTGTGCTGCAGGTAAACATCTTTTTGTTGTTCCTGAAAGTGACGTTTTGTCCTTCAGTGATGAAAGAGTTAAACTTGGTTAAAAAACTGTAATCTGTAGCTCCACCAGATTACTCTACATGGACACCGTGTTTACTCAGATCTGAAAATGTAATCATTTATGCTTCCTACTTTGGTGACAGCTTTCCAGTGCCTTTATGCA
>NW_007579267.1:33183-45280 GCF_000690725.1 Stegastes partitus
ATGCTGCTCTTGTCTTTCATTATTTGCGATGAGGAGAAACCAAACCTGCACTGCGGTGCTGACGGTGTTAAAGCTGCTCCATGTGAACACTCAGTGATGTTCAGCATCTCTCAGCTCAACTGTCCAACCATCATTAAGATCTATGTTCAGTTCTTACCGTATGTTCTTCATGTTTATGCCTCCAGCTTCGCTCAAGTCGTCGTGTTTTCAGTTTGTCTGCGTCGAATCTTGAATTTCTTCAAATTTTCCTCTGAGGGATCAGAAGTCGTCGGTCAGAAGTCACCGTGATCTCAGAAAACATGTTTTGTTTTTGCCAAAACTAACGAGTTCATGCACTAATTAGGACAAAGATTTCACACAAGTGTCTGGTCGGAGGAGATAACGAAGCGATGACACTTTTTCATGTGAAAGGTCAAAGGTCACTGATGCCTCATGATGTTCTGTGAAAACACGTCTCTGGTCTTTTATTAAAGGACACGAATCTGGAAGAGAAGGACGGACTGTGATCATGTCTCACATCTGGATACAGAATAGGTGACATTAATCTCGGATCCTTTGTGCTGCGAGGTTGGAAACGTGAGTGAAGCGTCAATGTTTTAGGATTCGTCTGAAGCAATGATGAAAGCTATTAACGGACAAGGACACGGGAAGTTGTGACTTAATTGGCTGGCGGAGGCCTTCAAATGCAAGCTGGTAGGTCCAGATCTGCATTTGTCTTCGTTCTCGTCCTTCTTTCTCATTTGATTTTGATATTTAAGCATCTGTTCCGAACCATTTCCTTGCAGAGATCACTTCAACTCGTGTCATTCTTAATATTTCTCTTCTGTGTTTTTATTTGACGCTGCTCTTCCACACAATTAGCACCTTTGTTCTAAACGCTTGTTCACTTTTACGCACTCGAATGCAGCACTTTTGCTCTTAACGCCGCATTTTTCTGACTCGTCTTCCTCCGCAGAGTCCTCCGAGTGCTTAGAAACGATGCGTTCAAAAGCTTTTTTCCGTCGCGGTTGTCGGCCGGATGGCTGCTGAAAGTAGCCAAACAGGAGACGCGGGTCTGTAGCGTCGTAGCGAAGCAGCCTCGTGCAGCCCTGTTGCAGCCATTTGTTGCATCAATGATGACAAATATGTGTCTGAGCGAAGGGAAGCGTTGTGTGTAATGTGCTGCGGTGTAGTAGAGTGTGTGTGTGTGTCGATGTGTGTGTTCTACACGCTGCTCTGTCTCCAGCGCTTCTCTGTAATTAATTGGCTGACTGAAAGCGCTGAGCTAGCAGAGCCCACGCTGGGATGCTACACACACACACACACACACACACACACACACACACACAAATCTTTACTTGCATGCCGAACACGCCGGGCTGCTACACACATGCACCTCGAGATGCTCGCAAATCCTCCTCGCCACGTCGAGATGCTACGCACGAGAGCGTGTGTGTGTGTGTGTGTGTGTGTGTGTGCGTGTGCGTGTGCTGTGGGCGCACAAATCAAAGGTATTGTCACCACGTTAAGCGTTTACATTTTCCTGTCAGTTTTCATTAAGCGTCCTGCCAACGAGCAGACGTTGTTCCTCCGCTCTGTTTGTAGCTGCAGTCCCCACGGCAACGCACGGGAAAAGTGCGCGAACGAACAACGCAAATGAACTTTTAACGGCGCGTTAAAATTTTAGGGGAACCGAGCAGATGAACGGTGATTATTGGTTCTTTATTTTCTTTATCTGCAAACACGGGTTCAAGAGGCCGTCCCTCCAGAAATCACTGCAACACTTTATCTCTCTCTCAGCGGCAAAAACACTCTCGGATGCAGATACCTGAACACACACACACACACACACACACACACACACACACACACACACACACACAGGAAGAAGAAGAAGCTGCAATGAGCTGGAGAAGAAGAAGAAGAAGAAGAAGAAGGAAGGAGGAGAAAATGGGAGAAAAGGATGGAGAAAGATGAATGAATGTGGGAGTTGGTGTCGATTGCTCCTGTCTTCACACTTGGACCATACACACACACACACACACACACACACACACACACACACACACCTCCCTCCCTCTCTTACTCATCCCTCCCCCTCTCCTCCCTCTCCTCCCTCCCTCTCTCTGTAGGGTATATTCCCCCTCCATTCTCCTTGGCGCATTGCTGCAGTCAGCACAGCCACCATAACACACACACTGTACTCTGCTCTCACTTTCCCTTTTTCCTCTTCTCTCTTTCTCTATTTCCTTTTTTTCTCTCTCTCTCACGCTCACACTCTCCTGCCCGTTAGCTGGACTGCATCACCTTTTCCCCTCGTTGTTTCATGGCGTGTTCCCTCCTCGCCGTCACAGCCATCTTGGTTTAACCGCCTCCCTCCACAATGTCACCTGAGATTAACAAACAACACGACGAGAGGCTCCACGTTAAGGTGGGCGCGGGTTAAGTTGACCGAGTTCAGCCCACGTTGACTTATTGTGGACTCGAGTCAAACGTTTGGTGACAAAGTTGGCGGCTCAGGTGGAGTTGTGGTTCGGTGTCTGGTGGAGGATGGGACGTCTACAGGGTTTAACAGCTCAGTTTTTGAAATAAAACAGGAACTCAAAAATTGACCCTTAACAATCCTAAACCTGCTATCCGACAGGTTTTTAGGAAAAACGATCAGAACCCATAAAAACAGCCTTAACATAGCGACAGCCTTGGATTCTGACTCCGACATGACATTTAATGTCACCAATCAGGATGACGGCGTATTATCTGACTGAACAATCCCACAGATTGGCTACGTTCACACTGCAGGACTTGATGCTCAATGAGGATTTCTTTGTGACTTCCTTCACATTTCCAGTTAAACACGACTTGTATGTGATCTGCTGTGTGAACTTCATACGACCCAAAAGTGTCCCGCATGCGCAGAAGAGGACACGACGACGTCACACGCAGCGAGCGTGCTCAGTGTTTATGGAAGTAAACATGGATGGTAACGGTGGAGCGTATCTGCCACTCCCCCGCCGCCACCGATGGTGGAAACAGAAGTGTGAGCGCTAACTAAACTAGCATCAGCAGCCAAGTACTGCCTGTGTGTTCTGGACACTTCCACCCCGTCAGAGCGCTGCCCCGGGGTGGAAGTGGCCGGAATGTGCACAATAGCACCAGTAAGTTATGCATGAAATCCAGCGATGTGTAGTGTTCTAACAACACACTAGTTATTATAACAACTATAACAATGAATATTAACAACTAATGAGCCTTCCAGCATCAAGCCCTCCTTGTATTTCGACCTCCGTCTTGACAATCCGACATAAAAGAAGGTTTTACATTTAGTGTCGGATTATTGAGTCATGACTGTCGCATTGTTCAGTCAGATAATACGCCGTTATCCTGATTGGTGACATAAACATGTCAGAGTCGGAATCCAAGGCTGTCGGTATGTTAAGGCTGTTTTTCATGAGGTCCTTCTAGTTTTCATAAAAACCTGTCGGATAGCAAGGTTTTGGATTGTTAAGGGTCGGATTATCGAGTCTCTGTCTCCAGCGCTTATATATATATATATATATATATATATGTATATTTGTTACTCATTTGCTTTGGAAACTGAAGAGTTTTTGCAAAGTTCACTCAGTTACATTTATGACTTTTTAAGACGCCTTTAATTCTGTGTATAATGCAATTTCGTACTACATTAATAATAATGATGGAAAACTCATCTGAATGATGAAACCTGGAATCAGTCATGGTGTCAGAATCTTCAGCGCTTTTCTGCAGCAAATAAAATAAAATAATCTCTAATCTTGTAATTAATTGAGCTGAAGTCACGAGGACGGAGGTGGAAAATGGATGGAAAGCGATCATTCACTTCAAGTTGATTAAAGTAAAGTTAACTTGTTACTGAGCTGCTGCTAGTTACCAGTAATAACCTGTTTATTACAGGTGTGATCACGCTAATAAAAACGCCTCCTGCACAGAACCGACCATCATTATGAGGGTAAATCACCTCCCAACAGTCCACAGTCACTGCTAGCTGACGTTAAGCCGTACGGGTCTGCTGCAGCATCAACTCTGTTCTTCATCTTAATCACAAACCTGCAGCATCTGGACGTTGCAGCGTTTATTGTTTTGTCATTAATTTCAGGTTTTTATAAAGTCAAACCTCGTATTTAGGGCGAGAACTTTTTTTTTGTTTGTTTAGTTTACCACATGGTGAAAAAGCCGCATTTTCATAAAACTGGTGGTTTTGTTCAAACCAAACGTCAGACGAGGAGCAGAAGAAATCATTCCATCACCATAAAGCTGCTTAAGATTGATTTGGATTTTTAAAAAAATGACTCAAGCAATTAACTGATTGTCATAATTGTCGGCTTCAGCTCCGCTCTTGTTTATTTTAGGAGTCAAAAGTTGATTCTGATGTTGTAGAAACGTTATCGTACAGTTCTCAGATCAGCCCTGAAGCTTCACCTGCTCGTCCATATGTTCACTACATCAGGTCTAAATGGACCCAAATGACCTTTTATGTCAGTTACAGTCCTTTTTTTTTACTTTACATCTGACTGCAGTGACCGTATACAAAGCTGATTATACAATATAAGTGAGCAAACATTTAGTTTTTCACACATTTATCATTTAAACTTTACCTGCATGGAAAGTTTCTGGCTGTTTTTCTTGCTGCTGTTGCATTTTTACTCACTGTGGGTTCATTTTTCAAGTCCTGCAGCTCTATGGAAGCAACACCACCACGACTAGAAGGACTCAAACATGTCCTCTGTGCAGTGGGGCATTAATAATGCCATGATTCATAAAGAAAAGTAAAAATGAGAGTTCAACATCTTGATATCTTGGAACCTAAGATGTCAGACACACTGGAAAAATCCAATGCTGACTCTTTATTTATATTTTTAATTTGCTTTAACCTGCAGTTCTTCCGAAAGGTTCTAGTCTTGGGATTGTTGGTTGCACCCGAGTCGCTCGTTGCATCAAGCAGTGCAGATTTTTTTAACTTCTAGTTGGAGAAAACAGTTCATATTTAGCAAATTAGTAAAGGACACATATACAATACAGCGATTTATAAACAATATCACCACTGATGATTAGTTCAAGAACCACCAGGACGTCCAAAATCCAACCGTCCTCTCGGTTTCCACGGCTCCTGGCTCGGATAAACGGTGCAATTTTGGCTATTTTGTGCGGACAGTGTGCCTCTCAGAGCCGCCGGAGGGTTTTGGGGTTCAGCGGGTTAATCAATATTTGATGGAAAAACACCTACAAAATGGGAATACTTGCTGGTGTCAAAGACGTATTTACATTTGTGCCGAGGCTATTGATTTTACACTTCTGTCTGCCAAACAAAAAATGGAACCAGCGTGGACACAAACAGACGACAGATGGGCACTGATGAACTGTGACTGTGTTGGAATATCTTTCACTTAATATTTTTTTTCTCCTCCTCGGTCCCCGGGACACAGAGCACCTGCTGGTTTGCAGCTCAGCCGTCTAATCAGTGATTGAATTACCGCTGGGACGCCGAACCAGCCGAGCACCAACCACAGCTCCGGAGCCACCGTGTGTTTATTTCCGTTTTGGGCTGTTTTAGTGCTGGTCAAAAATAGTTGTTTCCTCTTTTTTTTTTCTTCTTACCAACAAAAAATTGGGTCATTTTTATCCGTTGGCAATCTGGAGAAGAGTCGTCCGTGCTTTTATCTGTGCTCCGTCCGGCCGGCCGGCCTCGCTCAGAACTGGCTCTCCCTGCCTCTGCATGAACCCAAACGCTGGTTTGAGCCATTTTTAGACTTCAATCACTGCATCTGAAGCTCAAATTAACCAGTAACTGCTGTCTGGTTCTGCTGTTTGCTATTCTCTACTCGCACTGCTTCTATTTCTGCAGCCACTATTTACAACAGTAATAAGACAAAAAGTGCACAAAACTCCTCCAGATGTGTCATTTTAATAACTTTAATCTGCTGTTTAGAACTGCGTCTGCATCAAAGCGCTCATAATCCAGCTGTTTGCTTGATTTTATCCATGATTTTTGGGGGAAATGCAAAATCTGAATGTTGCTTTATGCAGAGTTTCCACTAAGTTCTGATCATATGTATATAAAAAAGTAGCACCACTCTGTCAGCCGGATGTATTTTGCAGTTATTGCTTTTAAAATTAAGCAGCAAATTTTGAGCGTTTGTGGTTTTTTACTGCTTCTCATTTGGTGGAATTTGTCTAATTTGTTGCTTCAAGATGTCAAGAAACTTTAGGTGTAAGTGCTGATTATTATTTGTCTCGTATAATGTGGAGAAAAATAGTAATTTAACTTCATATTACTACATAGTTTAGATGAATGACTCCTCACCTGGAGGAGCAGAACTCTTTAGGAAATACGTCTGAGGTTCTGAAATTCATTCTTTAACATTGTTTGGTCGTTTTAAGTGTGTTTAAATCAGCAAAAAAAATATTCTTGCAGAGATATTTGATGTTTTCTTTAAGAATAAAGAACAGGGGAACCACATTCGCATCATCAACAAAATTAATAACGACCAAAAAAAAGGAAATAAAATAATAATAGGAAAAAAAAAGAATATTAAAATAAATTAAAATAAATTATTCATGTATTAAGGTGTATCAAGTATTGAAAAATTGTAAACTTTAAAGTGTTATTTTATTGATTTTTTATTTACATCTTAACCTTAAAAAAACAGGTTGTGTCGCGTTCAAATATCGATATTATTTATTAGTTATTTTTACAAATGATATTTCACTCTTTTGCAATGTTTTACTCCAAAGTTACCTTTTTAAAATTGTATTTAAATCAACAAAAATATAATTATTTTCCAGATTTTTGATGTAGTTTAGGGAAAAAACATCTGTTTAAAAAAAAAAAAAAAATCCCATTTTTTTAAAATTACAGATAATATTTAATAGAATCACAGAGGGGAAAAAAAGTATTAATTTGCATGTTGTGACCACGTTCAGGAGACAGTTTGATATTTATTCGACTGAATGAGATTCAGGTTTCAGTCGAGATGATCTCCTAAAGACAGGAAATAAAACAAAGGAGCAGGTAACCGGCTGAACGTGGGGATCAGGATGTAAACAGTCCTCTCTGAAACCCCTGCTCCTCCTTTTCACACTCCGAACGTTGCCCTCGAAACACACTTCAGTGGCCTAGCTTCCTCGCCGAGCCCTCCTGCAACAGTTCCTCTTTTGCCGCTACAAAGCACTCTCGGAGCTGTTTTTGTCGGAGAAAAGTGCACTACAAACGCCATCTATTATTGATACGCTGTGATATCGAGGCCGGCTGCGCTGCGAGCCTCGACCGCCGCGTTTGTTGTCGTCCGGTCGGAAGGGTTTGTTGGTTCCTGACAAGCCGACGAGTTAGTTTCGCTGGTTTTGTTTTATGGGTCATTTGACGGAACATCTACAGGACAGCTGTGCTTTTTTTTTTGTTCCACTCTGTGAAAACACCCACAATAAAAACAAACCCACTCAGACAATGCAGGGAACTTTCAAGACGAGCGTTTATTTGCAGCAGTGCGATTAAAAATTCATGGGTTTCTATACGTTTCTGTCTGCAGAGTATCT
Organism: Stegastes partitus; assembly: GCF_000690725.1. Lineage (NCBI taxonomy): Eukaryota > Metazoa > Chordata > Actinopteri > Pomacentridae > Stegastes > Stegastes partitus. The sequence goes on from NW_007579267.1 coordinate 40,729, forward strand.
TCGCTCAGTTCCAGTTCAGCAGCGAGCGCGTCCTGCCGTCCGATGCCCTGCGCAGCGCCCTGGCCAAGACCTTCCAGGACGAGCAACGCTTCCAGCTGGGCATCATGGACGACGCCGCCGAGTGCTTTGTGAGTCTGAGACACGCTCAAACGGTCGAGGCGAGGCGGGGGGGGATGCCCACGGGCCGGTCTGACGGAGAGTCTGAGGAACTCCCACGTCTCCACTGCAGTCAGGAAGCTTCAGGGGAGGCAGCGGCTTCAAAGAAATCTTTTTTCTTTTAGTCTAATGCTCGACTTGTGAGGCTGCTGCTGCTGTTGTGAGGGATTCCTTGTTCTTCCTTCCCCCCACCGCTACATCCGATAGAAAGAAAGCAACACAGTGACCTGAGAGTCTATATTTACCAGAGCACACCGTTTAAACTGCACATTATTCACCCCCGACGCATCTTTGCGGCAGTTTCTGCAAACGTCGCAACTCGCTTCCAGTCCTTTAAATGACAGTAAAGATTTGATTAGACCAACATCTATCATGTAGGCGTTTCTCAAACTGTGAGAATTTGCTGCTTCCACCAACATAAATTTAATATTTGACTAACTTTTTTTCATCTCATTGACCAGACGTTAAACATAACTAATTGAGCGACACTTTTAAGTTGCAGATTGAGCTTCAATCTCTTGGTTTTTGTGTGTTTTATGCACAGAGAAAGAAGCTCGTAGAGGTTTTGCTCGAGAAATGTAGTTAAAAGAAGAGCCAGGCTGCATCTATATGTGGCCGGATTGACTTTATGCTGTAAAGTAGGGCTCAGTGTCATTTTGAACCCATTAATGAATCATTAAGAGGCTAAAATGAGTTGTTTTTTTAAAAAAATGGGCGACTGATCAGGTTTGAGAACATCTAATGTGACATTTACAAGAATTAAAAGTGTAATATTTCAGGATAGAAGCTCTTAAAATAGAGTTTTATGTGCCTCAGACACAAACATGTTTATTCTTATCTGATGATAAAGATGCTTTTAGCCGCTCTGTAATGTCCTCGTCCTCCCTTCAGTCTTTCTTTCTTTCTTTCTTGCCTTAAAGACCTCCCCAGTGTGTGTGTGTGTTTGTGTGTGTTTGTGTGTGTTTCGTATGTGTGTGTGCCTGCGAGGCGCTGTCTGATCGATTGGCAGTAAATGTGTTCAGTCAGGGAATCCGTTGGCTTCTTATGAAATATAGATGCTGCTCCCACGGTCAGATTAACAAGAAGCACCAACAGAGAGGAACGCTCACACACACACACACATCCACACACACACACATCCACACACACACACACACACTGTATACTGTATGTATGTAACGTAAACAAGCGCACACACACACGTTAACCGATGTCTCTGCCGCCGTCAGGAGAACCTCCTGATGCGCATCCACTTCCACATCAGCGCCGAGAGCCGAGAGGACATCTGCACGGCCAAGCACTGCATCCCGCACCAGAAGTTTGCCATGACTCTGTTCGAACAGGTAGGACGTCTTCCCTCCGGCCGACTGCTGCATGCAACAACAACAACGACGGCAACAAAAGAAAAGCTCGCGACGTCCCGCGACGAGTCTCACGGTGCGTTTCTTGTCGTTTTGCAGTGTGTGTGTAACAGCTGTGGAGCCACATCAGACCCCCTGCCTTTCATTCAGATGGTTCATTACATCTCCACTACATCCCTCTGGTAAGACCAGACACACACCTACACACACATCACACACTCACACACACACACACACACACTGCAGTAAATCTGGCAGCAAGCTGTGGCTGGGTGGCAGTAAAGGAAGGTACAGCGTGTTCTCTGCTTCCCTGCACGGGTCCCTGCTGAACGCTGAAGCACAATCACACACATGAACGTGCACACACACACACACACACACACACACGAGCACGTGGACGGTCATGCATATGCAAGAGCAGGTGAGCTTGCGCATAAAGCCTCCCCTTTACCTCGTAAAGGTGGATGTTAGAAAGCAGGTAAATCCACACGCGTGAGGCGGTCGGAGGGGAAACCGTGTGCTGTTACATAAAAACCCAGTCAATGAAATAAGGAACGGGGGGAAGTAATCAATCAGGGGTTTGATTCAGGAGACCCAGGGGGCGACATAAATCTATAAGTGGAACAGTGGGCCGGAAAGACCGAACGAGAAGGAAATAAGAGGATATATACCCCCAGTTTTTTATTCTTTTTGGAAACACAGCAGAGGAAATCGAGGCATGAATGAAAAGGGGCAAAAGTACAAATAAACACACTACGTCAGGGTAGTTGTGGGGGCATGGAGGTGCCACCGCGCTGTGTTTGTGCCTGCTAGCGCTGCCAAGTTATTTTTACCCCTTTAGTGGAGCTCGTTGTTTGCCGACCACGTAGCCAAATATGCAAAAAGTCAACATGAGTAAGATAATCAGAGGGCAGCGAGAAGACAAACATCTGGTTCAAGTCAACGGTCGTGTTTTCCCGTTTCCTGATGTCTGGAGCAGAGGGCGAGCCAGAGGTCGGAGGACAAAGGAGGGTTCGTTTCGGGCTAATAGAAGAAACCAGGAAAAAACAAAACTAAACAACGCTGCTGCTTTGCACGTGTAATCCCAAACATGGTGCGGAGCCCGACGCTGATTCATTTTGTATTCACAGAGAATAATAACGTATATTTGAGTTTGTCCTTCAGAGGACAATTGTACTTAAAAGGGATAAACGCAGCTTAGTACCAAAGTGTCATTGCTTTAAGCCTCACTGAAGGATATTGTCTCCACAAAAAAAGGCAGTTTTCTTCCACAAGTAGTGAAGCTTTTTCAGGTTGATCGTAGCTTCCTCTTTAGCACCAAACCGTCTTTTACCTCGATGGCACCAGGAGGGTCAGAGGTCGCCATCAGCCCGACAGGATTAAGACGTTTGCTGACAGCTTTTTTTCCCCCCTTCCTGGCTGTATAATCTAGATTTGTTCTTCTTTTCTTTTTTGCTTTTTGTTGTTTTCTTTATTAAGGCAGATGAGAGAAAAGCCCCGCAGGACAGAGTCGGCGTAGACGTTGCGCGAACTCGACTTTGTTTGTTTGGTTTCTGGCTGAACATTCGTCGAGAACCTTTTGAATCCGACAGTTTGTTGATCATCACAAAGCATCCGGAGCGAGAAAACAGACGAGTTTAAAGTTAAATTTGGGTTGTTTTCTTCTTACTAAAGCTTTCTTGGATGCATCCTCTCACTGTGTTGTTTTTTTGTGTTTGATGCTGCAGTAACCAAGCAGTGAGGATGCTCGAGTGCAGAGAGAAACCAACACCGGACATGTTTGGAGAGCTGCTCCGCAACGCCAGCAACATGGGAGACCTGCGCAACTGCCCCGTGAGACATTTGAATGTGTTTTACTTGATATTGTCCGTACGTTCCTTAATATAATCATCAAACTCACATTCGGGGGATGTAATCTGAACTGCTACCCCTTTTAGTTTCATCATTTCTTGCTCTCTTTTTTTTTTGTCTCCCCCCCTCTGCTTTCTTGGCGGGTCTGTGTTACATAATCGGCAGCTCATTTGCATTTCCTCCTTCCCTCCGCTTCCCTCTTCACTTTCTATCACCCCGAGCGTTTTCTCACTCGTCTGTGTCGACCTCCTTTACAGTAAAAGCTACGTCGCTCATCATCTGAAACCCGTGTTATTTATCTACTGCGTGGTCAGACGCAGGAGGAGATGTGGAGGCGAACAGAGGAATGTTTGTGACTCCTTTTGTTCTGCGGGTTCGTGCTGCTGCCACATGGGAAAGCGCTGCCGTTCAATAGATCCAGCTTGGCCCCGCTCTGCCAATGCGTCCCCGCACAAAGAGCCTCCTCTCTGGGTCGAGCCGAGCCTCCCTCCTCCCCTCCTTATTCTCAGTCCAAACGTCGACACCGTGCTCGGGCCTGCGGGAGACGCACAACCTGCCTTCTGTTTATCTTCCATCACTCGCGGCGCTGATCTTTTGTTAATACCACCTTGGGCTTTGCTCAAACAAAGTGATGGTATTTAGATGGGCATGAGGCTGCTGGAAGATATAATAGGTGCCAGATTGAAGATAGGAGAGTGTGAAGATGTTTGCTTGACGCCAAACTTTCTGGAGAGACTATTGGAAACGCGGTCAGATATAAACTAAAGCGAATTTAATTACTCGAAGGTGGTTTCAGATATTTTACTGCTTTCCTATTTCACTAACAGGGGAAAACAAAAAGCTTTGAGAGCGTTGGGTCTGTCGGACTCTTACGGTGAATTTAGAGCGCGGCACAAAGTGCTTTAACCAGCAAGTCTCCCCACAGATTACACAACAGGTGAGAAACGATAAATCTGCTGCACTAGATGGAGGAAGAACCACTTACTGCTGCTGCTGCTGGTGTTTTGGTGGGATTGTTAACCTAAAGTGGTTTATTTGAATTGTGATCTGGATTGATGCTTTTTCAGAACACAGCAGCGGAGTGGACACGGGTTAGAAATGTCGCTTAGCAGCCATGAAAAACAATTTCACAATAAGCAAGAGGTGAGATATGCAGATTAGAATCAATAAACAATGAATCCTCT
>NW_007579267.1:46350-68023 GCF_000690725.1 Stegastes partitus
GATGGATGGATGGAGGTTTGGAAAGAGAGAACAGCTTCTGAATCCAAATCCTGCGGCAGGTTTTTAAGGCATGTTGTCTCTACAAACAAAAAATAATAATTTATCCGAGACAGAAACTGTAAAAGCAGAGAGATTTCCAGCTGTCCGATGGTCTTTGAACTACTCATGAGTGGAATTCTGTTGTGAAAATTAACTAAAACTAAGGTTAAAATCATCATAGAAGTCAGTTGCACCAGAAAATCATAATTCTGCGCTCTGTGTTGCAACTGAGAGGCCATTGTAAGTAGTAGAATATATGTATAGTATGTAAAATGACTATTATTTCCAGTGTGTGTATCCCCTGTGGACACTTGGAAAAGTGTTTTGCATGTTTATTCCATGTTATTCTTTATTTATGGCATCATAACTGTTGTACTGCATCAAGCCACGGTTGTGCCGTTTCCACGGAGGTGCAGAACTTTATGTTGCAGAGAAAAATGAGCCCACAGCGAGTAGAAGCTGCAGACGCTGCTCGGGGGTTCAGAGGGTTCAAGCTTTTTTTTTCCAAGCAAAAGTAGAAAACTATCAGCCGCCTTTTAATGTTGCAGAGCTGACTGGAGACCTGTTTCATACAAGTGGATGCAAAGTAAATACTGTTTTTAAACCAGTTACTCAGGTGAAAGAGAAGTAGGACATTTCACTCTCACATGTAAAAACAAACAAACAGCTCAGAATTGTGCTTGACCCGTGAACGAGTCACAGACGCATCTGCAATTTACGAGCAGCGATAATTTGTGAAAATGTGCCACTGTGACCGAAAACGGTGCAAATTTCTTTTGTGAAACCAGCCTGTGGGTTTTGTGTTTTTAAATTTGTGTGGATGTGGCTATTGTCTTATCAACAAAATATTTTACATAATCCGGCCGAACAAGACTGTTTGTTGTCTCGTGGTTTATTGAATTCGTTGCGTGACAGAAAGGATGCTTCAAACCAGAATCTGCATTGATAAAAACGGGGTTGTCCTTTTTTTATTCTCGAGCTCTTGTCAGGCAGCATAAGCGCCGACATTCTCCTCAAGTCGTTTCATTTTGCTGTGCAGAACGCCACAATCAGCATTCTGCAAAACCTACGGTATCATTTGACCAGCAGCCCGATTATATAACTCACCCAAAGGTCTGCATCGGCACAGCAGGACAAAAAAAAAAAACAACAGGAGAAAAGAAAAAAAAATTCTTTGCATATGAAACTGTGAGATGAGACTGCGCCGATCAATGTTGTATTATGAAGCCCAGCGAATCTGTTTGCACAATCGTTTGATGAATGATGCTGTCAGGCGGCTGTTTCGCAGCAGCAGCGAGGGTCCGGCCGAGGCTGTGCGTCCCGTCCGTTTGTCCCGAGCAAACAGGGGAGCTGTGTGCTGCTTGGCTGCCGCTCCGCTCGCCTTGTGTGTGTGTTTGTGTCCCTTTTTCTGAGAATTGAGAAGCAGAGACTCTGGCAAAATACCTTCCTGCCGTCTCTGGTGCCAGCGCAAGACGGCCCGCCGCCCACAAAGGGAGAGTTCTGTGTGTGATCGTGCATATGTGTGTGTGTGTGTGTGTTGTGTTGTGTTGTGTTGTGTTTGGCAGAGCGTCTGGTTGCCGGGGTGTTCTCAGGCTGTTTCCGAGGCCCGCTCTGCCAGCGCTGCGTGCATGCTCGTGTGTGTGCATGTGCGTAGGCTTCGGTGTGTGTGTGTGCGCGGCGGCTCTGCGGTGGGTCATGACTCAAAGGAAGGATTCAGAACACGCGGTTCTGAACTCAACAGAAGGCCCAAGGGACAAATACAACTCAGCACAGCACTTCTTCCTCTGTCGTTCTCCCTCACAATCCTTTCATCATCTCTTTTTCTTTTGCCTTTTGTGCCTGCCTCTCCGTCTCCTCACTGTGTGTGTGTGTGTGTGTGTGTGTGTGTGTGTGTGTGCACGCTAAACAAAGGGACGGTTTTACTGACGTGCCTCAAAACACATGATAAATAAAGCTGCTCCCTTCCCTTCCTGGTCACAGAGCAACTGTGGGGAGGTGCTGCGTATCCGCCGGGTGCTGATGAACTCGCCAGAGATCGTGTCCATCGGCCTGGTGTGGGACTCGGACCACTCGGACCTGGCAGAGGACGTCATCCACAGCCTGGGAACCTGCCTGCGACTGGGAGACGTAAGGGAACCATGCACATTATGCACTTGTGACGACACGTTAACTTATGCGTGAGCAGCCGAACCGACATAAATCGGCGCACGCGTTGCTCTGAATTTGCGTGCGAATGAGCCGGAGGGGCTACTAACTGTCGCTGTAAATTTGAGGCCTTAACAGTAGAAAAAGAGCAGAAATGGATCATTGCATTTACGGTGCCTACTGTGGCTCCTAAGGCGTGGTTCTTGGGATGGCAGCAGATTTAGATATTTCAACAAATATCAGTTGGATTGCTGTGAAATTTACTGCAGACGCTCGTGATTTACAGAGAACACGACCCGGTGATGCTCTGGCTTTCTCTGTGTTGCCACGAACACCAAGTCTTATTTAAAGCTGCAGCATTGGACGTCTACATTCAAACCAAATGAGCTCACACTATGCTGGTAAAGCCTACCCGTGGTACATACATCTGTCTGTATTTAACACTATACTAGAGGTTTAAATCTGGTTTCAAACAGCAGTGATGGTTTGTGCTGAAGAGGGGAACAGAGGGGGTGAAGCTACAGCTGCTGGGAGTAAAAACCTATGAGGTGTCCAAGAAAAGTTCCTGATGCTCCAGATAGAAAAGAAACTGCAGAGGAGGAATTACAGTTAAAGAAGAAAGTGATGAGGCATTAAGGTGTCCACAGTGTTTGTGTAGTACCTCTCTTTGCCAGAAGGTGGAGACAAACGATCAGCACTGCAGGTTTGAACATAAGCTCCTTGTTGGTGCAGCAGCATGTTCATGTATCTGAGCACAGCCAGGCTTTCTTGGTAATGTTTTTATTTAGGCGAGGGCCGAAGTTCACGGAAGATTGAGCCAAATGTGAACGTGTGGTGGTCGGACTGAGTTTCCATCTAGTTTCATTTTCTTCCTTATGTCTGGCAGCTGTTGTGTTTGTGTTAGTCGTTTGTGGTTGAACGAGAAAATGAGATATTTATTCGAGCTTTGATCTGATGCCGTCGTGTCTTAGTTTAGGTTTCAGGGAGGCAATACAATAAAATGTCTTGTTCTGTTTGGAAGAATAGTTAATGATTCTGTATTTCCTGCATTGCTGTGGATTGTCAAGGAAACAAGGAAGGAGGCGGATTAAAAAAAAAAACAGTGGGCTCTACATTTCTAAAAACACCAGTACATGTTGTAGCTTAAAAATGCAAAATATTCCAGGAAGATGTGGGTTGTTCTTCTCATAAACACCCACGAAACCCTATTTGAAGGCACCACAGCTTCTTGACTTATCGAAGTTCACCTCCTCAGAAATGCCATCATTTCAAGTTTACAGTGTCTAGAGTTAAAAGGGTTGCTGTAGTAGATTCACATGGAAGCCAAACCGCCTCAGAAATACGACTCCTTCTTCCTTAGACTGAACTATTCAACTCCATCCGACTGCTAACAAACTAACGACACCAGAAATGTAGCTGAACCTGAATTGGAGGTACTAATACTCAATACAAATAGCCATGTATTGTGTGTGTGTGTCCACGTACACAGTAATAAATACGATCACAAAACACAAATATGTGCATGCTCAGTCTGAAAAACAACAAATTACAGCCACACACGACACCCAGACCTCCATTTGTCTCACATGGAGCTTGGAGACGTTCTTCATTCATCTCCTGCTGCAGCTTTTACATTTTACACGCCACACACGCACACACACACACACACACACACGCACGCACACGCGATCACACACGTGTCCGACCCCTGATATTCCGTGTCATGACTGAGTAATGCTGATGCATTTTAATGCCACTGTAACGTCTCCGGCAGCATTCTGAAGTGATATCCATGAATAATGGATCAGCGAATATGAATATGTGTTATAGTGACTCAAGTCTTCTCCCTCTTTCCTATCTGCCGTCTTCAATCTTCCGTCTCCGCCGTGCTGCCGTGCCTCTTGTTTTCATCCCGGCTCTTGTGGTATGAAACTGGCTGTTAGATGCGAATCTGAGGCGCAGTCTATTGAATTTGCTGCTTCGGTTTAGCCGTTTAAAAGTGAATCCTCCCGTATCCCTGCTCATTGTCTTCTCAGATTAGATAAACGAGGCGCTCAAACTGTTCTGCAAACTTTGTTTTTCTCTTATATTAATTGAGTATTTGTGAGCTGGTCAGTGAGATGTCACCTTGGGATCTTGAGTTGTCATTGGAGCAGCGTTGAGAGCAGCAGGTGAAGACAGATTAGGTGGGCTTAAACTAGCAACGCTAAAAATCGCATTGTTCTCCATCGCATGTAGAAGCAGCTGCAGCAGGTGACCTTACTGAGACATCAATGTGAGATGTGTGCAGAGTTTGTGGAGAGCTGCAGTGTGTACGCAGGCACATTGACAAGCAAAGCCAGGAGTTTTGAAGGATTGCTGCATCTATACACTAGGTGAGCAAAAAAAACAAAAAAAAAACCGAGCCTGTATCCACATTAACTCCTCTGTCTCTACTGCACATCTCTCCCCTGCACCTCCTCCCTTCCTGTCTCCTCCCGCTCCCTCCCCTCTCTCCCTCTCTCTCCCTCTCTCTCTCTCTCCCTCCCTCTGCCTCTGTAGTTGTTCTACCGTGTGACAGAGGAGAGGGCTCGCCAGGCGGAGCTCTACTTGGTGGGCATGGTGTGCTACTACGGCAAGCACTACTCCACCTTCTTCTTCCAGACCAAGATACGCAAGTGGATGTACTTCGACGACGCCCACGTCAAAGAGGTGAGACACAGTTCGGCGCCGGCATGCGGCAGCACGAGGAGGATGCGCTGCGCGGCATCTGCTGCGTCTTCAGTGGTGCCTGTGAGAGCAGGACTGAGCAGAACGGCGCTGTGTGCTGCTCGGAGTGCTGCTCCGTCAGGGCTTTTTTGCAGTGGAGGCGGCTTGAGATTGATTATGTGCTGGAGGTCTGGTCCGTGATTCAATCTCGGCGTCACGTATGCGATTTGAGTTGTAGTTCCAGGAGGGATGAGAATTTGCCCGGACATGTGTGGATTTACATGCCCTTGACTCTTCTATTAGTCACACTTCACACTGGAGGTCGTATTAGATTATTGAGCGAATGACAAAGTGTGATAATGTGATATCAATAAGGGCACACAGCAGCACACAGTGTGTTTGACCTTCTGCTTTTGGTGGAATATGCGTAATGTTATATCTTAATCCGGATAGATTTACTTTCCCTCTGTGTGTGCCTGTATGTGTGTTAATGTGTGTGTTTGTGTGTGTGTCCCCCTGCTGCACCTCCAGATCGGCCCTAAGTGGAAGGACGTAGTGTCTCGCTGTATCAAAGGCCACTATCAGCCCCTGCTGCTGCTCTACGCTGACCCCCGTGGGACACCGGTGATACTGCAGGAGAGCCCCAACCCCTGTACCAGCTCCAACCCGCAGCTCGAGCTCCAGCACTGCAGCAGCAGCAGCAAGGCTGGTTACGACAGCGAAGACTCCGGTACAGCAAACATGATACTCTCTGCTACAGATGAGATCAGATCAGATTACTCTGCCTTTATCATCCGAGGGCCACGCAAGGTTGCGGCTTTAGAGCGCTGACCTTCAACCCTGTAATCCAACTTCTGCTTTTGTGCCCTGCAGAGCCTGAACTTATTTTTCCTGCTTTTGACTGTAAACATATGCAGATGCCGGATTAGCTGAAAGGTCGTCTCCGCGTGTCTTTCAGGTCGGGAGCCGTCCATATCCAGCGACACTCGCACCGACTCGTCAACGGACAGCTCGAGTCACCGCGCGTCACGCAGCCGGTCCCTCCACCAGTCGACGGGCAGCCACCTCTCCAGCGAGTCCCAGACCACGGTGGTCTGCAACTACGACATCGGCACACCGCCGCTCGGTGCCGACGCTGGAGGTGAGGCCGCCGGTCCGAAGTCACTCGCAAAGTAATGGTTCGAAAACACACGAGTGACTGCAGTGTTTTCAGAGAGGAAGCGCTAAACTGTGATACTTGTTGTTGGTACAATTAAGAGGTCAGTTTTCAAGTTTCAGTGGAAGCGAAGCCGCCGTGCTTCATCACTGCAGACTCTTCAGGTTATGTGCCTCGTTAGTGGTTGTTCTCACTGCTTTTCTTTTTTGCACTGCTGCCTACATAATTGCTCCCCGTGGGATAAATAAAAATGTTATTGGATTTTACTTTCCCTTCCTTTCCCCTCCCTTTTCTCCCACGTTCAGAGTCAGCAGTGGAGGGTCCTCCCCGCCCTCCCTCTCCCCCCCTGCAGGAGTACAAGGAGACGGCCGTCTTCCTCCTCTCCTCCCGCAGGCCTCTCACCTCCTCCTCCTCCTCCTCCAGGCCCCTGTCTTCCTCCTCTTCGTCGGGAGTCGGGGGCTGCGAGGGCGGGGCTGGGGGGCCCCACTGGGAGGATGAGAGCACCAGTAGCGAGAGCAAGTCCAGGTACTGCAGCACCGAAACACACCTGGAGTTTGTAAGCAAGTTTTATAAATTCATAATGGAGATAATTATTTGAGTAGCGCTCCTCTGCAGGTTTATCCACAGTGTGTGCAGCTCTGGTAGCAGCATTTAGATCATTTACTTAACAACAATAACGTAAAAGCATCTCATTACAATCCTGTTTGATTAAGCTGAAGAAAGTCCGTATCAGTAGATGTTCTGCAGTAAGATGTGATTTATTATTTTGTACTAAATTGTTAATGCAGATGGTTTTGTAGCTGCAGCTGGTTAAAGCTGCTAGTTTACCTACTTTATATACAGTTTGGCTCCCAGGAGTCACAAGACAAATCTGTGGGAGGGCTGCAGAAATGATTAATGGGCGAGATGGGTTTGTTTTTTTGTGAATTTTTGGATAATTTAACCTCTTAAGAACCTGAACATGAAACCTTAAGAGCTGTAGAGGGGAGATGTGTCCAGAACCAGAAGCAGATTTTTTTTTAAAAGCAGTTTAACAATGCAATGAGGTTTATAAGCTCGTGAACTTTTAATGCAAAACCCAAACCTGAATCGTAGCTGGTTACTGCAGGTGTCAGATAACCGGAGCAGAAGAAATTAAAAGTCTGGAAATTGCATTGAAGTTCACGTCTTGAGCGAAACGACAATTTGCTCCATTAAATTAATTTCCACCTCCTTCCTGGTATTTGCACAGAAGTGTTGGAGTCACGCTGCCACTTCTAAATATAATGAAGCAAAATAAAAAATTAGGAACTGCTAATATAAAGCAGGCTTCCTGGAGGCTTAGGTGGTCACATATTCCATTTACTGTCTGATAATATATGACCACAGCTAGCATGAAGGTTTTACGCTCTCTCTAGACGTGTTCATGTTTACCAGATGTTTTATATCTGATTCTGTAGCATCACATCATTTCCACAGATGTGAGTCATCGTTGCAGTAAATGGTTAAAGCCTCCTGACTGAACTGTAGTTGAATTGTCATGTGTTTTTTTTAAACTTTTTTGAATACCTTCTAAAATTAGTTGCTCTACTTTCTTTCCAGAAGGTTTTACTTACACCTTTTGAACAGTTTTTCCAAACGCAGAGCAGCTCGCAGACATGTCCGGAGTAACACCCTCCTCTCCTTCTGCCTCTAGTTCTTCTGGAGGCCGCTACAGGCCGACCTGGAGGCCCAGGAGAGAGGCCCTGAACATCGACAGCATCTTCACCCGACAGAAGGGCTCCTCTCTGGGCTACAGCACTCTGCCCGGCCCCCCTCTCCCCCCGGAGCCCCAGGACTCGCTCCCCTCGGCGGGCGCCGCTCCACAGCCGGGTCTGCAAGAGACGGAAGGGAGGGAGCTCGGGGAGTTGGAGGCGGGGTTTGGGCTGGTCGGGCAGCCCAGGTCTCTGGGCGGCGGGCGGACGATGGGTCCCCCTGCCCCTCCACCTCTGAGAGGGGTGGAGCACCAGCCACGTCTGATCCAGAGGATGGAGAGTGGCTACGAGAGCAGTGAGAGGAACAGCAGCAGCCCCGACAGGTAGGAAGCTCGCAAATAACAATTACTGTCTCCCGGCCTCGCCGTCCGTCGTTCATCATGTCTCGGTCACTCTTGTTTTTCTCTTCGGTTTCACTCCGTCAGCACGAAATGTGACAAGAACGAGAACGAATGATCCGAAAGTAACGTTTCGTAACAACAAACGTTCGTCTGCGTTGTCTGCGTGATCAACATCTTCTCTCTTGTTTTTTTTGTTTGTCTCATTTTCATGCCGTCTTCTTCTCCCTCTGGCTTTTCTCTCTGTTGATTTTCCTTCTCTGCAGGGAGGTTGGGCAACAGAAACGGGTGCTGATGTCAGGACCTTCATGGCGTTCGGTGCCCAAGTCGAAGAGCAGCAGTGCCATCCTGCAGGAGCTGCCTTCACCCAGCTGGACCGGCGGCGGCGGTGGCGGCGGCACCAACATAGGTGTGTACCCGTGCATGCGTCCGCTGTAACTTGCGTTGGGTTTGATTGATGATTTAATTTTCCAACCTTTTGTTGTTCCCAGGCTCAGGGCGCAGTGAGCTGGACGAGCTGCAGGAGGAGGTGGCGAGGAGAGCCCGCCAGCAGGAGCAGCAGAAGCGCAAGGAGGCGGAGCGCGAGGCGGCCATGGGATTCAACCCCAAACCCAGCAAATTCATGGACCTGGACCAGCTCCAACACCAGGGTATGGACGCAATGGGCATGAACAGGAAGAAACGGAAGGGTAGCGATGGGGAAAGTGCGTAGATGTTTTTGAGGAAAGCAGCGAGTTAAACAGAAAACATATTTTCTCACTTACCTCCAGCAGACTGTTAGTTTGGTTTTTATTTGCGCAAGTTTTAGGATTTAAACTTCTGAGCTCCAAGCAGTTTTCTGTATTTTTATTGTTTTCGTCACCTGTTTAATCACCGTCGGCTCATTTCTCACTGCGATATGAAGTCCTGCATCTCTACGGAAACGGCACGACTCAGAAATGTCGTCTCTGCAATATGAAACAGTTATAATGCCGTAAATCATAAAGAAGAAAAAATTAAGGTTAAATTTCTTATTTATTTTCTTAAAAAACAAAATGAAATCAGCACATACAACATTTTTAAAGGTGTTAGCAATACTGGAAAAATACTGGGTCTCTATATGCTGTAGATGCGTTAATTCTTGCATATTTAATTTGTTCTATACTCATCTTTTATCTGCATTTTATTACCTGCAGTTCAGACGAAAATGATCTAAATTACTATCATAAGACAGTTAGTTGCAGTTGAGCCACTGATGGCTTCACAGGTTTACCGATGAGTGCAGATTTTTTTTGTTTTTGGCATAATCTGATTAGAGAAAACGGTTTATTTTTGCCAAATTTTTTAATTCAGACATGTAGAATATTCCATATAAGACAGCGCATCACTGATGAGTAGTTCAAGGACTTTTGGAAAATTGAGAATCCAGCATTTCTTTCTGGTTTTTGTCTCAGATAAATGTCGTTATTTTGGCTTTTTATTTTAAAGACAACATGCTATTTTTGGAGCTCAGAGGGTTAAAGCGTCCGTTTCTCCAGAAGTTTCCAATGAAAACGGTTCATGCATCTGCGTAACTACTGATAAATGAGAAAATATGCTGTGAATGGAAATATGTGCGATTAGAAGGCGAAGGTCAAAAGACAACTGCATTTAAAGCTGCACCAACCTTGTGTGTACAGTAGAAACCCAGACTGCACAGACTCACTTATTATAAATTTAGATTTCAATCTGAATTCCAAAAGGCGTGCAAATGTTTGCCTTTGCATTTCCGAGGCTACTCTACTCTCCAGCATTTTGTCAGGGTGTTTTTTTTTTGTGTTGAAGTCCTGCCTGGTGCAGCTTTAAGGTCACATTATCACCTGTTGTGGAGTTTAGCAGTCACAGTGACTTGTATGTCCGTGCTTCTCGTCTGACCTCGTCTTTGTCCTCGTTCCCATCTGTTGGTCTGTCTCTCCATCTGTCTCTCTACGTTGGTTTTTTTTATTTGTCAATTTGTTCAGTGTGTTTTATGTCAGTGTGTTTGTGAGTGCAAGTGTGTGTGTGTGTGTCTCTAACAGTTCCAGCTGTGTTCAGTGTAGCTGAACAAAAAGCAGAAACCAAATCCCCGTCAGATTGGGTTTTTTTTCTTTTTTTACAAACATGGAAACTCCTGCGGGATGTTTACTGACCAGCGTCGAGTGGGGAAACTCTTTCTAGGTGACTTCCATTTAGACCCAGAGAATTCACAGTGTGTGTTTTAGCAAAAAAAAAATATGACGTGCGTGTTGTTCTGTCTTTTGTCGTTGTGTATTTATGTGTTTCTGTTTATACTCATAAACATGTGAACACAAAACCCCACATGTACACTTTGCATACAGTTACATGTATGTTCTTGTGTGTCCTCGTGTGAGTGTGAGATCGTGTGTTTCAGAGCTTGACACCCGAGACTTGGACTCGAGTCGTACTTTGACAGGAGCTGCACTAGTTTTCCTCTCCCTGTGAAGTCAGTGACAATACGACCTGTGACAAGAGTCGTGTCTCATCTCGTGTGGTTCTGGAGGAGCTGTGGAGTCATCAAGTGACATCCTCAGTTTAGTGCAGATTTTTAGAACAAACCGGGGGCGTAGACTTGGGAAGACGGGCCTTCGTAGAAAGCGTAGAATCAGGTGTTTTTGGAGCCTGATGGGGACGCTAGCAGCATAGCTCTATGGATAACAATGTTGGTTTGCAAGTCCAGCATTTTGATGAATTATCTCAATAACTTTCGGATGGATTGTCCTTGAATTTCCCAAATACATTGATGATCCCCAGAGGATGAACCCTACTGACAATACCTTGACATTAGCCTCAGCTGATCTCTGTGTTTGCAGTGTAAGCACACACAAAATTAACATTTAGCTCAAAGCGCTGCTTAAAGCTGAGGTAGGCGCTACTGTTTCGGGGGCATAGCCTTTCAGCGTTTTGTAATCCAAGTGGTTTGAAACTAGACTTCTGCGCCTCCTCTTGGCTCCGGTTTCGGGATCCGACTGGAGGCTTCGGTCAAACGCAGAAGCTTTTCCACCCAGATCAGATGAGGGAGTACAGAGAAGTCCTCAGCGGGAAGCGTTGGACGTGGCGGCTGAGCGGACGAACAGAGGAGTTCCACTCAGGAGAGCAGCGTTTGAAAGTTGACTTTTTAGCTCGACTATTTTTGCACGTTTTGAAGCTCGTGATCGGTTAAATGGAGGGAAGAGATGCAGGAAGAGGGCTGTAGTCTGAAATCCTGGCCTTTCCTTTGCCTTTTTCTAGACTTTTACTTGCTGTGCACTCTTTCAAAGCCCCTTGGATGACTTGTTTATTCTGTCAAGTCCACAAACTCCATCGGTTTTCAGCCCTAAATCACTTTGCTCTTAACTTGCTTTCAATGAGAGCTTACTTACTTTAGACTTACTTAGTCCGATATTTCCAACCAGCACTTGTGTGGCCACTCACACTCTTGAGCTACTCATGCTTGGACAATCTCCACAGATCAGACTGTTAGAACTATATTTGCATATTGCGTGTTGACTTGTGCAGACTTGTGATTGGACTCGGCCGAAATGACTTCAGACTTGACGTAATTGGCTCTAAAAGCAGCTCCCCAAAATGTTCCCGTACGAATGTCTGTGTGTGTTTTCATCCAAAAATGAGATTCCACTGTGAGGAAATCTGTGTCTGTGTGAGCGCGAGTTTTGTCCAAACTGCAGGTGCGCAGGTTTTCCCCTCCAACTCAGCACTAACTAAATCTATATCAGGGATTATTATGTCGTGTCCTGTCTGTCCTACTGTGTGTGCTTCAGTGTGTTCAGCCTCATGTACCTGACACACACACACACACAAACACACACACACACCCCTGTGAGCACACTCAACCTTGATGAAGTGAAAGGACGACTTGTGAACGAACAGATGGCATCACTATCGGTGCGATTATGTAACAGAATTTAGGTTCCCACATCCATATCGATGGATTCGGGCGGACTCCGAACAATCTGCCTCAGTGTTTTTAGAGGACGTTACAGCCAACAATAACAACAACAGAGCCGCCATCAGCCTCCCCTCTATTCCGCTTCTATCAATCAAAAGTCTGTAAACTCGCGCCAAGACGGGCGATGGCTGCTCTTTTGTTGTCCTCTAATGCATCTTTTTTTTATAACCAACTAACACCGTTCAGGGTGCGTTCACAAGGCTACACACTAAGGAAAGCTCTGTCTGAAGGAAATCTTTTGACTTTTTTTCTTCCCCCCCTGTCTGGTGTCTGTGGCTTCATGAACGTAGCCTCAGTTTTGCTCCTCATCTATCTAATGTTGACTTTTTTGACTCACTAACTACAGTCCCAGTTTACATATTGATGCATTGACGATAGAGTTGTGAAGTGGGAAGAGACGCTGGAAGGAAAAGTTTTCTCGAATGATGCCCTTAATGTCGTGAGAGTCTCCTTGGAGACAATACAACTGCCAGCGTTGGCACAAGTGGAAATCACAGGATAATTGTAAAAAAGTATAAAAAATAAAAGTCGCAAACTCTGACTCAACAATATCTGCAATACAACAATATTAAAGTGCATTAAACTGATCAGGGGTTCGCTTTTTCGCTGATGACCTTAAACTCTTCATTCGTAAAAGCATGAAAATGCCGTTCCCTCTGTCAGACTCATTTTCGGGATTCGTTTTGTTTGTGAGAAAGCCTCCTCTTTCTGCCAGTTTGATACAGCAGAAAAGGCTCTGATACCCAGCAAATCCGGCGAACGCGGAGCTGTAATTGGGAACAACATACTGCACCACAGATGCTAAATTCATCTGAAACGAGCCAGAATCTGGACATCAACCGATCGAAGGCGTTTGATCAGGCGTCTACAAAGCACAATAGACAGCTCAGACAACAACATTTTAGGCTCGATAATTAGTTGTTTCTCACCGAAAATGCACCTGAGGAGGTGTCTGTGTGCGTTTGATGCTCACGCGCTTGAATCTTGGCTATTTTTTGCACTGATTTAACCAATTCTTTGAAGTTAAGTTGAGGCTTAGTCGATGCAGAAAAATTGAAAGAACGCCCAAAAACAAATCGGCCCACTTTGCAACTCTATATATCCATGTGTAAAATACACATTTACCTCCAGTAGAGGACGTAATGCATGCCGGCCCCCCTCATAACCACTCCTTCTGCTCTGCTTCTCTTCTCTCCTCTTGTCTCACCTGTTCTTTCATTTTGTCCTAATCTGTTCCTGTCATTCCTTCCCGTGTTTTCTTTCCGTTCCCGTCACTCCTCCTCCTCCTTCTCGCTGCCACTCTGTCGTTATATCTTTTTCTGTCTTTTTCTCCTTTTTTATCTCCCGCTCTGTTGTTAACATCCTCAGCTGTGCTCAGACCCCTGCATGAGGCTAACGCTCATAGCGGATTGGCTGTAGCTGCGTGCATGAGGAGCACTGGGGGCCCAATCAAACGCAGGCAGGAACAAGAAATGGAACGGGAGACAGGAAGCGCCCGCCCACAGGGGCCTCGCAGGTACCACCACTGTCCCCCTCTGTGTGTCCACGGCGGTGCCTGTCTCGAAACCACCTCCTCCCTTCACCTCCCCTCCTCCCTTCACTTGGTGTGTGTCCTCAGCTCGAGCCGTCCTCAAACCCACCTCAGGACTCCTCTGTGTGTGTCCTCTGGGTGCTGGCTGTCTTAAAACGCCTCAGCACCCTCATATGTGTGTGTCTTCAGCTCTGGCTGGCCAAAACTCCCAGAACCCCCTTGTTTTTTTTTTTTGTAACCTCCTCCTCCCCAACCCCTCCTCCCTCCGAGCACTGCACTCTTCACATCCTGCTGTATGTGTGTTTGTGTGTCTGGATGTGTGTGTTTTCAAAGCGCACACCCTTGACTATATACAGTCGCTCCTTATCCCCTTTGTGTTTGTGTGTTTGTTGCAATGCAGTAAAAAAAAAAAAAAAAAACCTGCTTTGCTGGGCTCCGTGTCGCCATCGAGAATAAAAAAAGAGAGAGGCAGAGTTGCTCTCTGCTTTTCCGTGCTTCACTGCTTCCCTTCATTGTTGTTGTGCTGCTCTTTGTAGCTGTGTGCTGCCAAGGCTTCCCTCTGCTCTTTGTGTGCTGCTGATCCGTCCTTCTGTGTGCTGGAAAGCTGCAGTCCGTCGCCGTGTTTCCGTCCTGTGTGCGGCTGTGCGATTGCAGTCACAGATGCTGCGCCGTGGCTTGTCTTCTTGCTCTTTGCTGCTGTGTTTGTGTGTTACAGTAAGTCGGCGTGTTTCCCCTCTGATGTGTTCGTTTTGCTGTGCGAGGAGGGGAAAGGGAGCTTCAGCAGTCAGCCAAGGAGTGTCACAGTTAATATTTAAAACAAGAGAGGTTTTAGAATATGAGGTAATGGCCTTTAATATATTTAAAATAATGATTATATAATATTAGCCAGACTTGTGAGGTCATATAATGGCGTCTAAGCACCTCATTAGGAACCACTGATAAGAAGTATTCAGAAAGTGCACTTTTAGGAGGATTCAAAAAATTATATAATCATACCTTTTAGAGCTGAAAGGATTAGTCGATTAATTGATTTAGCCATTTGGCTGTTTTGACAATTAATCGTTGGAACCATTTTTCAAGCAGAACTTGCAGCCGTTCCCTTCGTCCAACTTCTTTGTTATGAGAATTTGTTCTTCACCTTCTTGTAACCCAAAGATCAACTTTGGCTAAATTAAATTCTGACATTCTCTCATATTTTCTGGGATTTTATACAGCAAAAGATTCACTGATCAAATAATAAACCAAATGCATAGATCATAGTGATGTCAAATATGAATAAAATCAGAAAAATTGCGACACAGAACAAAGATTTTTTTTTTAATAACAGCGATTATATGATAATAATTGTAAAGGTTAAGTCTCCTGTGTGGAGTAGAGCCATTATCAGGATCTTATCTCGTTTAATCCTCTAAACCCTCGATGCAGTTTCTCATTTTTCACTCCAGTATAAAGTCTTGTACCTCTATAGAGCCACAACTACAAGTAGACAGAACTCCAAAAGGTCCTCTGTGCAGTGTGACAGAAGTCTTAAAAACTCATTAGTTATTATTTTAAATGTGAAAAAAACTAAGTAAAAGATTTCTTCAATACCCCCACAAGTGCTACCAATAATGTAAAAAGTCACGGCTCTACATGCTTAAGATTATTTCACTATTTACATTTTTAATTTGCTTCCAGACTCGTCTCCAACCTGCTCTGTGTAAACACAGCCTGCAGTTCAACCTAGTTCAACCAAAAACTCTATGAATTTTTGTTGTGAGACTGTTTATCACAATTGGGTTACTGATGGCTTTCTGATTGTGCCAAGGAGTGCAGAATTTTTTGATTTTTACAGAATCTGATTAAAACGAACAGTTTTTGAAAAATGTTTAAATAAATGGTTTTAATTAAATATCGCAATTTTAGGCTGGGATTTGGTGACGTTTACGGCAAATCACAGATAAAAATGTAATTTCTGTTTTGTCAGTTTTGGTGATTAAAAAAATAAAAAATAGCTTTCTCTTGTAACCCACTGTCAGATGTTGGGGTTCAGAGGGTTAAAGACCTCTAAAGGTCATTGAAGACATTCTTAGATCTTGTCAGGAGTCTTTCTGCTGCACTGAACCATCAGAACTTCATCAGACGTGCTATCTTAGTCGTGTTAATATTGATTTAGCCTCATTAGAACTCAGCTCAAACTGGAGGAAAACTTTAAAAACAACAACAACAACAACAATAATAATAAACTGTAAATCCGAGCTGTTAACAGCGGGAGTGAAGGGAAAAGAGGAGGTGAAGGTAAAGCTGGGCGCTCAGCCTCTTTTATTACCTTCCTCCTCTCCTCTATTGATCAACATAAGCCTCTGATTTATAGCTCGCTGCTGCAAAGCCTGCTGGGTAATTACTAAGGCTGAGAAGAGACAGGAGAGTTAATGTGGGGGATGGGGGCTGGCACCCACATAGACACATGTGTCCGAGCACAGAAAAATAGACGCACACAAATTTACAGACGTGCTGTTCACACGTACCAACACACACACACACACACACACACACACACACACACACACACGCAGGCCGCTACACTGATGGAGTGCGGAGCGTGTAGCATGTCTCTGCAGAGAGGACCCACTAATGTTCAACATACATCATATCCTCCACATATCAATGTATGTAAATCAATAAAGTGATGTAGTGGCCCGCTGAGGCCGTATGACTCTTATGTCGTGGAGAGCCACATTCGTTTTTCGGCGCTGATATACTGCAGCCCGGCGCTCGAATGCAGCGAAGGAAAAATCTGATTAAAGTCAAATCTGCGGTTGTTTGAGATGGAAGATCAGACAGTTAAGTTTGTGATCCGTCACTCACTGGAGCTGAGCTTGTGCCTGACTCATCAACAGCATGGCCGTGAAACCCCGAACGCAGAGTGATGCTCGCACAAGGCTGCATCATCGCGTGTCTGCGGCTGTTTGTTGCGTGCGAGCTCGTGCGTGTTGGTACGAGTGTATCTGCTTGTTTATCCCGGTGTGCTGTTGTGACCTTCCCTCTATGCAGTAACTCACCTGACGTCAGAGCAGCTCTGTTTTTTGTTGTTTTTTTTTTTTTTTGTTCCTGCTGCTGCTGCCGGCTGACTGACACCCTCCCTCCCCACCCTACCTCCTCCTCTTGTGTCCTCCAGTGAACAGCCTGGCCCGGTCCAAGTACTGCTGACGCCCAATCAGGAGGAGGAGGAAGAGGACCAGGCGACGCCCAGCCAGGACGCTGCTCTGGGCCAGGACCCGCCCCCTCCGCCCTACCGACCCGCTCCCCCGCGACCCCCGCTCACCCTCAGCATCCCTCACCCCTGCGCCCCCTCTTCCGGCCGAGGGGAGGCGGCGGCGGCGGAGGCGGAGGACGGAGGCGGGAGGAGAGGAGGGGAGGGAGGCGAGGACGGGAGGGAAGGGACGGGGGTGAGGCTGTGCGAGCTGCTGCAGGCCGGTGGGGTGAGCGTCAGGCCTCTGGGGAAGCACTTAGCCATCTCTCTGCCCTCGCTTCCTCTGCGTCTCTGGGATACACACAGCGCCACGCACACCTCGCACTCCGCACACCTCCCACCCACGCACACACACCCTCCCCCTCCACCTCCCCCGCCTCCCCCGTCTCCCCCCTTGGAAGGTGAGAGGAGGCCTCCTCCCGTCACGCCACTCTGGCAGCCGCCCCGGCCCCATTCCCCCACCGCCGCCGCCACTCAGCACTGGCCGAGGCACGAAGCCGCGGCCTCGGACGGCGCCACTCGTCACTGGTCCTCCTGGAGTTTGGACCGCCCCGACGCCGTGGTGACGCCGTATGACACGCCCCCCGACCGCTGCGTTCCCATCAGGCCTCCGATGCCCAGCAGTCAGAACTACAGCTACAGTTGCCAGTCCTCTCCGGGGCACTACGGCTCCCAGCATGCCCCGGGGCGGCACAGCGATCCCTGCTGCGAGCGCGAAGAGGCCGAGCTGTCTGAACTCGACTCCCTTTACCAGGCCAGTCTGCTGGCTGGGAAAACAGGTACACACGAGACACGGAGTGTAACACAAAGCTCAGAAAGGTTCCCATTCGCCCGACAACAGCCCAGCAACACACACCAACAGTTTGTAATTGAATTGGAAAGACGGCGCGTAACGATTAGCCGCTCAATCGATTAATCAATGGTGCGAATGTTTGTCATCAACAATTTTCGCAATCAATTTATCGTGTAGGTCGTTTATTAAGCAAAACAGAAAAAAAACTGCAGACAGCGTCTTTGGGAAGAGAAAATCAAATTAATTTACAGTCATGAGGTTCGATTACTGCGAGAGGCAAAGTGGTGAATGTCCAAAGTCACATCTCAGACGCTCGCTGTTAGAAACAACCGATTCCATACCTTCGTGCTGAACTCTAAGCGGGTTAACAGACTTAAACTCTCAGCGCTCTGTAGTTTAAAAGCCTCGATGGACCAGGTTTTAGCTCCGAAAACATGTTGCTCTGTTAAGTTTAATGGGTAGTTCGTCATTAACCGTTTGTGTAAAAGTGGGTTAATTTACTGTAACTAACTGCACGAGGCTTTACTACAGAGGTTAACGTCAGCTGTGTGCAGATAGATGCAGAACTTTCTCATGCAGGTTATTGGTTTTTTTTTTTCCTAAATCAACATCATCGGTGATTTTTCTTTCACTCCTGTCCTTGAACTCTCTGCGTGCCGTCGCATTACTCAACTAACTCACAAAACTTTATTCACTTCTTGCCAAAAACCTCCAAAGATTAATAACAGGAAACGGTTTATAATGTGACAGTAGATGAATATTAATTAATCGAAACATCCTCGTGTGTGTTGCTTCAGTGACGGGCCGGAGCAGAACTAAATCATGCCTATGTTTTAGGCTACATACATGACGAACGCCTCTAACTTGTGCCGTCTCCACGTCTGTGTGCTTTCAGGCTGCAGCCCATCAGAGAGGCTCATATCCCGGGTGGGAGGGCAGGCTCGCTCCAAGACCCCCAACGCAGACATGGAGAGGAGCGTGTACGGGGCCGACTGCACCAGCACCCCCACCTACCTCAACAAGGCAACGCCTCCCATAGCCTTTTTCTAGCAGATATCCCCTCACGTGTTCGTAGGCCGTCGCTCGGATCCATTTGCCAGCGTCTCACAGACATTTTCTCCCTCCGCAGCCAATGACGTTGCGGGATCTGCGTTTCGGGGCGGAGCCTGATGATGGGGAGAACCTGAGGCGAATTGGACGCAGCCTGAGCGGCACGGTGGTGACCTCGCGTCGCAGCCGCCTGACTGCAACCCGCAGCTTCGTGAGTGTGACTTCCTGTGCTCTGCCGCCTCCTTGTGGCCGTGCTGATGAACTGCACCTGCCTGGTTGTCCCGCATTTTACGCATTGCTTCTCCCTGTGCTCTTCTCCCCCCCTGCTGTTTGTCTCGTTTCTTCCTTTTGTCCTGCTTTTCTGTTTCCGGTCTGTCCTCCGACTCTCCCTCTCTGCGTCTTCTCTTTCTCTTCTGTCTCTCTCGAAGGTGAAGCAGGCTGATGTCAGTGCCTCTCCTTGCTTACTTCCTCTCTTCTGAGTCCCTGTTGCTATTCCACCACTATCATCTCCTCCATCCTCTTCATCACCAACACCTTCTCATCACCACCTCCCTCCACCGCTTCACAGGTAAACACTGCGCTGAGCTCCAACGAAGTTTTCTTTGAGGGAAAATGCTGCTTGTCTGCACTTACTGGACTTGTGATTGCGCTGCTTTCTGTGCCAGATAAGAGCGTTTGACGGAAAATTACAAATCAGATCAGAATCTCAAAGTCCTTTCTATGTATTTCATTAATTTTTCTCATCTGGCACAAAAGTAGGCGAAGCTTTAATTTGCACAAAGCTGCGTCCTGGGCACTGATTTATAACGACTGTGACGAGCCAACGGGGATTTTCACTCCTCAGCAGATCTGTCATGTGTCAAACTTATTTCAAACTTAATTGGGGAAACTTCTAAAATTCTATATATGACCAACGTGACAACCAAATCAAAGAAATCAGTGTGTTGCATAAGTCACTGCCCAGACTTTGTCCCGTATTTAACAAAACAGCATTTTTTTGTCATTAACAGTGTCTCCCCAGTACTAATCGTATTTTTAATGGTGCTGAGAATATCTCCTTCTTTTTAATTGTGTACCTACTGCAAAAAACCTGTACATTTTATACATATTAATAGTTATTTTTATTGTGTAATGTGTAGCTGCAGTATAAAAACAACAAATGTTAAATAAATCCATAAAATCCACCAGTAGCTGTTACCCTGGGCCTTGTCCTACAATTAAAAACACTTTAAAAATATGTTAAGAGACTTTTTTTTGCCACTTTTACCCAAAAAGCAATAAAAAAATGTTCTTCTCTGTTAATTAAAGATGTAATAACCGTCATAACTCTTAATTTAAGGCGTCCATTATTTAAAAAAAAACACCTCTTTTTTAAATTAACCTGTTTATCTTTAACCTTTTTCTTTAACATAATGAAGTAAAAAGGATTTATTTCCTCAAACAATCTGTTCCAATTCATTCTCATACGTTCTCTGTTAACATTACAAACTGACACTAAAAGCACATAAACAGAAATACGTTTGTGAATCAGTTTCTGCAGTTTATATAAAAACACAACTAACAGTCGTTAACGCGATCGCAAATGAGCTACGAACGTCTGATGCTTTGGCAGGAAAACTACCGACTCGTCTCTTTTGTTTGCGTTATCTAAGGCCTCTTTCCTTTTTTTTTAAAACTCAGAATGTGGCAAATAGTCTGACAAGCAGAAGTGTCAGCTCAGGTTTTTACACTCCTTCAGCTGCACGGTGTAAGAAATCACACCTCACAGTGGGTGCTGAGGCTAATGCATTCTTACAGGAGGCTGTTGTGCGCGCCACATACTAATTCTCTCCAGCGGATACTCTTCTAAACGTCTATTGTGAGTGATATTTTCTAAACAACAACTTGGAGCCGCTAACTGCTGGTGTGATGAATGCACTTAAACGTGATGTCTTCAGCTCTCAGGATGAAAAACTCTGATGTTTTTCAGAACAGATGTGTCAAGTTGACTCTTTTTATTTGACAAGTCGAGTATTTCTCCGATCAGAACTTGAAATTAACATTCGTGAAGACGACTGAACTGCTGGCAGCTGAATAAAACAAAAAAACATCAACAAGTCAGCACATTAATAGGAGGTGATGAGCAAATGTTAGAGATTCCCTGATACTGTATTCCCATCTGATTCAAGTATCTGCTGATTCGACCAAAATTGTTTTCCTATTTCAAGTTGTAGTTTAACTTAAAGCCTTGTGAGGCTAAAGGGTCGCCATGACAAAGACTTCTGTGATGCTCCATGACCTCCAGCTGATTGGAACTCGTTGGAATCGACTCGGGAAGCGTTCCTACTGAACATAACAGAGCCGCCGTTGCAGCCAGCGTTAAACAGCAACATTAGCTCAGGTCAACGGTCGTCTGCGCTTCGTTTGTGTTCTAAGTTAATAGATTATAGATTAATAACATTTATAAAGAATTCAACGCTTGCATCCCGAGTGTCCTGCCACAACGTGTGCTCTGCCGACAACACCTCTACGACAGCAGATGTAAACAAAGGATCAAACTTTGGTGTGTGCCGATACCAGTCACTTAACTGGTTGACTGGGCCCAATCCTGATTTCTGAGACATCCCTAGCAGGTACAGTACACAGATGTATTGGATTGTTTTGCTTCCATCGACTGTTCTCCCAGTTCTGATCGTTCTTTTAGAAGTACACTTCACAAACTAATTAGCGACTTGCTGTGAAGTCTCGCCAGCTCTGCTGCATGTGGTGCCGACAGGGCCGAGAGTGTTATCGTGTGGCGATGACTCACAGAACACCTCGACCTCTCGTTCTGCGGTCGGACGAATCGAGGAAGGTGCTTCGCCGCTCCAGTTCGGCGTTTAGGTTTTTAGTTTTTTAACCTCTTCAGACCCGGCCTCTTGTTTAAGATGCATTTGTTAAAAGAGAATAAAAAATAAATAAATATTAAGAAAATAAAAAAACATGTTAAAAATATATTCAAAATATGAAAATAAAAATAAATTAA
>NW_007579267.1:68574-83710 GCF_000690725.1 Stegastes partitus
TGTGTTTGCAGGCTTTGTGCTCTTTAACCCTCTGAACTCTGAGCAGTTTGCTTGCCCCCCCGTCACATTTTCACTCACTTTTTCACTGCGATATAAAACCGTGCACCTCCGTAGTAAAGGGGAAAACTAAAATACGTCTTCTGTGAAGTTTGACGAAATGCCATAAGTCATCAACAAAATTACAGTTACGTTTCTTTTCTTTGTAATCAACATGTCATTTTTTTTGCCATTACCACAAATACATGGTGGCTTTAAATACTGTAGATATTTAACTACTTGCATTTTTTATTCATTTCCATGCGGCTCGGTGCAAATAAACACAGCCTGCAGTTCAGCCGAGTCGCTGATGCTTTATCAGCTGCAGAATCCGGTTTTTAAATGCATCATGTAGAATAATAAAGGAATATATTTTGGGGGGCTTTTTGCCTTTATTTAGAGCAGTAGAGACAGACAGGAAAGTGGAGAGACCTGCAGCAAAGGGTCGTGAGCGGGAGTCGAACCCACGACCGCTGCATCAGGGACCTATAGCCCCTGTTCAGGGGTCGCCCGCTCAGCTAGGTGACCTATAGGGATGCCCAGAATAATCTTTTTAAAGAAACTTCAGCTGAGATTTGGCAAATGTTTCTGATATAGTGACAAATGAGCAGTTTAAGGACAGTTGGAAAGCTGAAAAATTCCACCATTCCGGACAAATTTAGTAATTTTAATGATTTTTTTTTTTTTTAAAGCAAGTTTTGGGGTTCAGAGGGTTAAATCTCAGGTTTAAAACACATCTGTGAACGTGCGTAGATAGCTCAAATTGATGTTTAATGAGTGAGAACCGTCGTCTACCTCAACACAACTATGAAACCTGAGTGTCAGTACCATCCTCTAAATGTCTGCGACTCACCTTCCTGCTCGTCCACCCGCCCTCTGTTGTCCAGGAGCTGTCGGGCGGCGCAGGGAGCTTCTGGCTGTGTCTGACGGGGGTCAAGCTGTCTTCGGACCAGAGTCCTGCTGTGCTTCACTAGAACGTCCCACCGCCTCCACCTCCACGTGGGGCAGCAGCGCCGGCGTCCCCCCCTCCCGCTCCCCTCCCCCTCCCCTCCCCCCCGACAGCCTCGCCTTGGCGGACCTGGGATCGGCTCAGGAGGATCGACTCGACTCCTTGTCCCGTTCTTCCTCCTCCTCCCTCAAAACGACATGCACACGCAAACACATGCACGCACACATGCACATCTGCACCGACGTAGAGCCTCCCTCAGCGCCTGCAGCACCCTGCTTCGCCCCTCCTTGCCTTCCTCCCTCTTTCCTCCCTCCTTCCCTCCCGCCTGCAGCACCCTGCTTCGCCCCTCCTTGCCTTCCTCCCTCTTTCCTCCCTCCTTCCCTCCCCTCCCCTTCCCCTCCACCTACTATTCTGTCTATGCAGTCACTCTGACCCCCAACTACAACCTCAACCTTTTCCCCCCTTTTACTTCCCGGGACTGTTGTTTCTCGTCTCCCCCTGGGTTTTTATCCGAGGGTTTTTGTCCCCCTACCCCCCTTCCCGTGCAGTCAGAAAGGCGACGCTCGCCGGCCGGGTCTGACTGGATCTCAGCGGACTCCACGGGACCCCTCAGCTCAGGGGGAGACTCCAACCAAGTAGCCACGCCTCTTCCTCTTTCTTCACGGGCATTTCCTGATGGACGCACACGTAGCTGAACTGGGTCTGTTTCCGATGGACAGCCATATGTTTTCTCTCTTTTTTTTTTTCTTTTTCTTTCCGAGTTTTCTTCCTGTGTGTGCGCACAGTAAACCCGCCGAGACTGAACTCTCTAATAACTAAAAGTCATGTACAGAAAACTCATGTATGAAACCTGTATGTTAATTAATAAGACCTTATGGAATGTTGATAATGATAATTAACGAATATTGATAAACTAAAAGTGGTACTTCCTCATGTCTGCATTTCAAATAGGAGTGGAGTGCACTTCACAAGTGTCTAGCTGGAGTTTCCGCCCCCCAAACCGCTCGCCGAACCTAATGACAGCTCTCCCGTTTCTACCGGGAGATTAAACAAGAAAAGCGCTTTCTTTCTTTCTTTTTCTTCTTTTTTTTTTTTCTCTCTCTCTGCTTCCTTCTTTCCTTCTGGTTCTTTTCTTTTCTATCTTTCCTCCTCGCTGTCTTTCTTAATTCTTGACTTTTCTTTGTTCCAAACGGGGAAACGGTAGCACCACAAGTAGGCCAGCAGGGGAGGAAAGTCGAGAGTGAGCGAGCGAGAGAATGTAGGTTAGAAAAACCCTTTCTCTGAGGCTTTATCAATGGAAGCAGATGACTCAAGTGCACTTTGCAAAGGTTTTTTTCTCGGCAGAAGTGCACTTTCCGAAGGCTATTAGACCGAGAAGCAGCTGGAGAGAAGTCGACGGCGTTTGTTTTAAACTTCAAGGCCTCAGGTGAACTTCAGTGGCACTTATAAATTTAATTTTTTTTCTTTTTCTCTCTCTCTCCCTCCCACTGAAACTGGTTTCGAGACCTCAGATGTGAATAGAAAAAAAAAGAAAAAAAAAAGAAAAAAAAACAGCTCATCTTCAGCCTGAGACAGTGACATGTCTAATATGAATATGCTTTATATGATATATATGTATTAGAGGTATATTTTCAGCCAGTGAGCTATCTTCTTCAGAGATGTCAACCATTCCTCAGTTGTATGACGTTATCACACAGACTTAAATCACTCCCCCCCTTTACTGAGTAGCATTCTGACATGTGTAGAGTTTATTATATGCTTTATTCTATTAAATCTCGTATAAATTAACGACGTCCTTATACAACAAACGGCCAATGTAAAGTCCTTCGAGAATTTACTGATGTTGATTGATGACTAAACCAAAGGTTGGCACTTAACTCAGAGAGCGTATTTAACAGTTTTTGATTTTTTCGTTTGGGTTTCGTTGTTTTGTCGTTTGTTCGTTTGTTTTGGTTTTTTTTGGGTTCTGGATGTGGGAGAATGTAGCCAATTGTAGCGCATGAGTCCGCTATGCAAATCAACCTTCCCTCACAATCCTTGTATCAGAGACAGTCAGGAGGCAGACACACCCACCCGCCGGCGCTCTCACGGACTCTGGCAGAGACTCGGAGGCGACTCGGAGGAGGAGGCGGAGGAGGAGGAGGAGGAGGAGGAGATGATCTCATGTTTTAATGCTGCTGGTGAACTTTGTTGTTCTGCATCTACTGCTAATGTTTTCAACCAATGGAATGCAAAAAGAGAGCAACAAGGAGGTCGAAAGAGGGCGAAAGAGAACGAATGAATGTAAACCAAAGGATGCGAGTTGTGTGTTTTTGCTGCGAGTTGGCGCGGCGGTCGGAGACGACCGAGAGGAAGAGGAGGGCGGAGAGACGATGATGAAGAAGAAGAAGGTTTATTTGTGGGTGTGTGTAGATTGTGTGTGTCAGTTCTGGGGTGGTGTTGCTCGGGGAAAGAGGGAACCTGTATTTTTGCAATAAAGTTATTACCAATGCACTCCCACAGGGGGCGTAACCACCGTAACACGTCTGCTTCATCATTTTGTTTCTGGAAACATCCATCCATCCATCATCTACATCCTCACTAGTCTATCCCAGCTGACTCAGGGTGAAGGCAGGTTCACCTGGACAGGTAACCAGTCTATCACAGGGCTACACTTAGAGACAGACAACCAAGCACACTCACATTCACACCTACGGACAATTTACAATCACCAATTAACCTCAACATGTTTCTGGACTGTGGGAGGAAGCCGGAGAACCCAGAGAGAACCCACGCTGCACGGGGAGAACATGGAGACTCCATGCAGGAAGATCCCAGGTGTCCCAACTGGCGACCTTCTAGCTGTGAGGCAACGGTGCTAACCACCGAGCCACCCTTTCTGGAAACACGGGAAAAAAAAGAAGACATCTACCTTTTTAAGGAACAAGACTTTCACTCTAAAAAGTCCTCGGCCTCACTGGGAAACAAGCGACTCAACTCCCATTTTGGGGCTTTCTTCAAAATTTCAAATGTTTGAAGAGAAAAAAGAAGAGGAAGCTTCGGTCTTTCTGCTGTTGCTTCCGGCAGCCGTCCACACAATGCAGGTGGCAGAAGCAGCCAGATGTGGCTTTGAACTGTTACTCACCAGACCTGCACCGCCTGACTTCTGTTTCCCAAACGGAAATTTCACCTGCGTGGTTGCTGTTTTGTGATGAAGAGGTCATGCATGCATGTTGAGGAGTACCAGGAGGCTCAAGATGCAACCTTGTTTGGCTAAAGGACGGTGAAGCTTGAACATCGGTGGACCAAGTGCATTAAAGTTATAGAAGATTATTTTGAAAAAAAATGCAAGAACAGTTTTTGTTCTGACTTTTTCTGATGAAACCGAAAACTTCTTGAAGTGCCCTTGTACAGGCCAGTCCCAAAAGCACCCAATCAGTTTTTTTTTTTTTTTTTACCTTGTTAGCATGTTCAAGTGGTGTTTTTAATTTGCTAGAAGACACATCATGAGAGAAATAAGCAGTCGACGCCTTGGCTAAGCATTTCTAGAAGTGGAACCGTTTGGATGTTTCCATTTCTAGAACGAAGCAACCAATCCGGTCACCTTGCAGGCCTCTGTATTGTTATTCTTCTTCAGAATCCAGCTCAAGCATGTTCGACTGAATTACTCCAGTAATACAATTTGTTGTTTTGCAGCATTTGAACAAAGTTGTCAGTGAGCTGGTGTGCTTGAGCTGCAGCGAGGCGGGGTCTCTATAGAAATGAAGATTCTAGAAGAAGCAATAGCGTAGAGTTACAAGACTTTTTAAAGCAGAAGGGATTATTTTAATGGAAACAATTATAATCTAAATGTATAGCTTTGATAAACAGATGAGTTTTTAGGGGTTTATTCAACATAAGGAGAAAAAAAATCCCTTTAATGTAAAAAAAAAACCCAAAACTATTTATGTGATTTATTAAACTCAAACTCATTTGTTCATAACCAAAAAAATTGCTTGAAATGTCAGAATATTGCAGCATATCGACTGAGAAAACACAGTTCTGTGGGGCACAATCAGCCCTGGAACATGTTGCTGACACAGGAGCAAAAACATGCAAAGAAAAAATAAGTATTGTTCAGTAAACTTGCAAATTACCTACAAAATTAAGTTAGCAGATAAATGTAGAGGAATAAAAAGCACAACATCTGCCTGTAAATTGCAGGAAAGTAGCTGTATGAAGTAACAGAAATTAAGAATATTCACAAAAAGTTCACAATTGTCCTTAAGCTGATGCAGAGTTTAGTGTAAATATGGTTTATTTTTGCACTTAACATTAATCAGAATCAGTTGTGTATCCGCTCTGGCTTTTTTTTCTACAAGATCAAATATTGAAATTAAATATTTACTTGTCCAATTAGCATATAGTTTGGCAACCCAGTGATGTCAACATGGTAGAAACTGCAGGACAGGACTGGACAACACCCAAATGTGCAGACATCGTTTACAGGCAAAAGAAAATCCTCACAACTGCAATAGTTTCAGGCTGAAACAACCACGACTGAACACGTATTTAAGACACACTAAGAGTGTTATTTTATTTATACTGAATGTAAGTTAATGTAAGAACCCATATCAATGCACTGAGCAGTCACAAGAAATAAATGTTTACAAGTTTTTAGGGGCAAATTTTTTGTTGAGTTCACTTAAGTTAAAGTTATGCAAAGTGGATGAGAAAGGAGATGCATCTGAAATATACATCCTGTATAATATGCTGAGATACACAATTAGATTTTAAACAATAGTTTGGGATAGGTGGTGGATCTGTTTTGGGAATACTAAACCAGAAAAATATACTATTATTTAGGTTCCTGAATTATTTAGATACCATTATTTTGTTGTGCATGTTGGCTACAGCAGCAGTGTTACCGTGGACATGCAAACCCTGCCAGAGATCTTTCTGCATCCATCTGTGTTCCCACTCTTGTGCCTTTGATCAGATTTTTGTGGCATTTTCCTGGAGAACCCAAACCTCTATATGTCAAATGATTTATTTTCCTTTCTGTGGGGCGAAAGCTCTACAGAAATATGTCTGGCACAGGCCGTGTATCTGGGTTTCACAGCTGATATTGTTGCAGGTAAATCACTGACCGGTGCTTTGACATGATAAAACAGCATGCAGAACAGGAGCCATTCTGTGCAGCCTTTTCCTATACAACCGCACAAGAGACATTTATTCAGTTTCAGGCTGTAAATGAACATAAACACAAGTGTTTCACACATTAACAGCTGTGTGAATATCCTGCTTAAAGTCACAGCTACAGAACATCAGCCCAGTGTGCAGTTTGCTCGCCCACCACTAGATGTAAGCAGTGACGCACAGTGACCGCATCCCTTCATACGGCTCAATCAGTCACTCCCACTCATTCACAGAAATATCGACGCTGTCGTCACTCATAAACAACCTACAAATACGCACTTTGCAATAACAGACGGCCTTTTGTTGCCAAAGTTTCTCTTTCCAGTGGAGCAGACAATAGTTTGATTGAGTTTGAGTTGGGGGGATACAGAGGAATCCCTGCAGAGCGGAGAAAAGGTGATGAATCAATAGCCATTACCTCTCACATGAACCTCTCCCTGCTACATACAGAGTACATTTAATGGTCCTTTTATGTGTGTGCATTTATGTTTTTCTGCTCTCTTGTCGCTGAGTGCAGTTATTTTTTATTTTTTATTGTTCCTCTCTCACCTCTTCTTCAAGCGACAGGATGTGTGTCGACAGGATGTATACGGCGATAACAATAAAATGGCACTCGCTAAAACGCAAAGCTCGCAGCCGTCCTATTAACTTTGGTTCACGGGCATCACTTCAGCAGATTGCAGGAGATTTCAACAAAGACTGACGAGGACCTGGAAGCCCAGAGCGACACGCAAAATTATGATAAAGATGCACTCAGTGCCAGTGCGGCTCTTTCTTTGTTGGCAGATGCACAATAAGAGCCTCCATAATGTCCCACATATGAGCAATACGTTCTTTTAATGTCAGCAGAGAGACGTGAAGGTCAGTCGAGATGTGTGTGAAGCTGCAGGACACACAGAGTTGTGTGAATTTGATGTTGCAGAGGCGTCGTTATTAGATTATGATTCGTGGGTTTATTTTATTAATTACATGTCGCTAAGAGTCTGTTGCACGGTGGCTCAGTGGTTAGCATCGATGCCTCACAGCTAGAAAGTTGTCGGTTCAGTGAGGACACCCGGGATCTTTCTGAGTCTCCATGTTCTCCCCGTGCAGCGTGGGTTCTCTCCAGGATCTCCGGCTTCCTCCCACAGTCCAGAAACATGCTGAGGTTAATTGGTGATTCTAAATTGTCCGTAGGTGTGAATGTGAGTGTGCTTGGTTGTCTGTCTCTAAGTGTAGCCCTGTGATAGACTGGTTACCTGTCCAGGTGAACCTGCCTTCACCCTGAGTCAGCTGGGATAGACTCCAGCCCCCCTAGTGAGGATTAAGGTGTATAGATGATGGATGGATGGATGGATGTCGCTAAGAGAAGTGGATGACTTACAAATGTCATCAGCATTGGGTAAGATCACCACAGCATCCATCCATCCATCATCTATACACCGCTTAATCCTCACTAGGGTTGTGGGGGGCTGGACTCTATCCCAGCTGATACCCTGGACAGGTAACCAGTCTATCACAGGATCACCACAGCAATGCAGGAAAAAAAGCATGCAGAGGGTTTAAACATGCAACCGTTGTAGTGATGCACCTGAACCATTCGGCCACCAGGAAGCTCATGAAATACATCTGCAAATTCATGCATTTTTAAATTTTTCATTGAGAAAAGATTTGTCAGTAGTTTGCAAGGTTTTCAGCAGAGGAAGCCTGTCAGTCACAAGTTTTCCAGAGTCGTTTTTAATCCACCTTTGAACATGTCTGGAGGGGATCTATTAAAAAGTGACACTCAGTGGAGGTTACTGCTGATAAGACCAGCTTTACTATGGATCAGGTTTAGGACATCTCAGTCTCAGCCTGTCAGGCTCAGCTCTACCTTGTCAGGGGAGAAAACTTTCATCATCTTCAGCTGCACATTATCAGCTTCAAATTCTTGACTGTCAGCTGGTCTTCATCATCTCCAGGTGTGGCTTGTCAGACTCAGCTGTCCTGATTCAGTTTGAGCTAGACTTCATTTTCACTGTTTTAAAATAGTCACTTCAGTACCGACTGTCAAACACAGGAACCCAGCAGTCTGCTTTGTTTTGTCCAGGGTTTTGCTCATCAGGTCTTTGCACCTCTATCACATCTCCTCCTTTGTCACCAGTAAATGAGAGCCGCTCATTCTGTTGCAGCAGCCAGAGATCGTTGGCACCAGAAAGCAGACACGTGTTGGCATTTTGCTGAAAGGGCAGAAGCTGTCATTTTCTGTGGCTGAGTCCAAAATCACTCCATCTTTCACTCATTCGCTACTTAGCAGTTCACTCAAGAGAGAGGAGTAAATTAAGACTCCGGGCACTAATAATAATTTCGTGAGTTCGTTTAGTTGCCAGCTTTTGTTAGATTTGTCGGGGGGCACCGTATAGCTGACAAATTCACACACTCAGAATCCAGACACTCAAATGAAATGGCATTGTAGTGCAGTGTGTACCAGCATGTAAGCATTACATTCAAAGCACAGCTGAAGACGACGAAGGACGACCGAAGCAGAGGTCAGACGGATGAAGGCTGAAACACAATACGTGTTCTTGCTTTGGCGAGAGCATACAAACAGGTAAAGTGACACACCAGCACACTGCATGCAAGATTGAAGGAACACGAGTCATATTTATGAAAGCACACAGACAACGAAGAGACTCTTTAAGACTGAGTCAGACCTCTACACAAACATCCAGGACAACTACAAAGTGATAAAAAGCTGTGGAGGGACTTTCTTCAAAGTGCTTGACACAGCAGCTACTGAGGCGGAAAGTGTTTGATTGCATTCATTCAGCGTCACTTTGGGGCCACAAACTGTGGAGGAAAACGATCTCTTTTAGTTAATGGTCCAAAAAAATAACAGAAATGGTGGGAGTGGCTATGAAGGCATCAGAGAGACCCGGGCAGATCTCTAGACTTCAAAGGTAAACGTGATGATTTTGAAACATTAATCTTGTTGCAGTTATTTGACTCAGTGAGGATCATCCCTCTATCTTCAGGGCAGCTGGCTGACATGGGAGCGTCCTCGGCTAATGCGCTTCACCTGGGCCTCCCCTGTTATAAAAGCTGACACATGTTCACTCTGTCTTCCATCCACCTGACATCAATATTGTTTTGCACCTTCAGCAGCTCCACAGCACACATTCAGTCACTTCTGGGTGTTTAGTCTTAATAGATTTCATTTGATTGAAGTAAAACTCTTATGTGGACTCCCTACGTTTCACTTTTGTTGAACCAGTTCTCTGCGGGATCCAATGCAGCATGTATATTTATTTATCAGACCGGCCTATTCTGATCACAGGCTCTGATTTTTACCTTTTCCTGGTTGGTGCTTTGAACATAATGCTGCAAGCTTTACGCTGAACAAAGACAGACGTAGCACCAAAAGACTAATGAAATTAAAAACATTAAGCCAGTAAAACGCCAAATAAAGATGCAAAAACACATCAGTGTCCAGAATGTTTAAAAATTTGACAACACTTACCTCAGCCCTGATGAAGTTAAAGCCAACAAAGTGCTCTATGAAGCATCACTTTTTGACTCTGTGACCTAAAGCCCAGAAGAACCTGTCCACTAAAGACGACTTTTTTCCCACAACATCATGGCGGTACCCAAGAGAGAGCTTTAAGACGACCGTAACTCTTCCAGGGCGGACACAAAGTTAATAAAATTCACTGCAGATATTATTTTCTGGTGTGCGCTCACCTTTTCCTCAAGAATTTATTATACAGAAGCAAAACTCTGGTGATGCACGTACATTTACTTTATAAGAAAACAGAAAAATAATCATGGGAGCTACAAACACCGGGCAGAAACTGTTTAATATATAATGTGCAACAAACTGCAGCGTTAAAATACGAACTTTAAAAACTTAAAAACCCAAACGGAGCAAAGCACCAGAACCACAGCCTCAAACTGCAAACCAACTCAGTCTATTAAACAACAGAGCCAAGTCATCTGCATACAACAGAGACGTGACTGGGAGTCTTGTTCACGGTTTGCAGGAAAATGGAGTGAGCTGCATCGATCGATTAGTCAACACTAACGCAGGCATTTTACCAAACCGTTGTGGTGCAGAAGGAGCTGAACCAGAAGCTCCCATCACCGGTCCATCACTGTTCAAACTCTCACATACGATCATGAGGTCTGGATATTGACCGAAAGGATGAGGTCGCAGTGGCTGAAATGAGTTTCCTATGTAGGGTGGCTGGGGTCGGCCTCAAAGATAGGATGAGCAGCTCAGATATCTGGTGTTCGATCATGTGAAAAAGAGCCAGATGAGGTGGTTTGGGCAACTAATTAGGATGTCCTTCTTTCTCTGGGCACATCCAACACGGAGGAGAGCCTGCTGGAGGGTTTACATATTTTGTCCGAACTAGTGACGCCTTGGAATCCCCCATGAGGAGAAACACTGGCGTAGAGAGGGACGTCTGGAATGCCCTGTTCAGCCTGCAGCCATTGTGACACAACTTTGGATAAGCAGAATAAAATGGATGAAACAAAAAAAGCATACCAACTTGCTACCATAAAAAGTTGCTGCAGGAGAGATTTCTGAGAAATGACACTCGGAGCTCGACAACGATGATGCAACTAAAAGCATACTTTTCACGACACGGCAAAGAGCTGTGATGAAATCCAACAATGCTCTGAGTCTAAACTAAGCAACAGATTCAACAAACATCAAGTCTTGCTAGGTGTCAGGCTGCATTCACAGGTGCTTTGAGTTAAGTGCTAAGTCTAGTTGTCAAGACATTTTACTAAAAGCCAAAAATGTCAGCCTCTGGCGCTCTAAGAAAGTCAGAGGATCACCTTAGTCAGCAGGATTTATCCTCTGGAGACCACAAATCTTTGTACAAAATTTCACGGCAATCCACCTAAAAGCTTTTGAGACATTTCCGCCTGGACTCGAGGGGTGGATTGATCACAGCGGGCAGAAACCGCCTTCCCTCGAGCCACGCTGCTGAGTAGATACAAATTGTCCGAGTGGTGTGGATTTTGCCACAGAAGCCCGTGCTTCCTGCAGTCGACTTAAATTTAAAATGTCTCACTCATGCTATAGAAAACACAAAACACATGGAGATGGCAGTGACGGGTGGGGAAACGTAGCTCCTGATGGTAAAGTGCCCGAGAACAGATTCCCGCAGGACAAAAGCAGATGACAGCAAATACAGTAACCTGTCAAAGACATGGTGGAAAAAAACCATTTGAGAAGCTTTCTGCTGTAGACATAACATGCCAAGAGGGAGGCTGGGCTCCTGTGGAAGTTAAAAGAAGAAGCGCTGATCCCAGATCTTACATAGTGCAAACTCCAGATGGAAGAGTCCACGAAACAGAAAATCCCTTTTGAAAATGAATAAGCTACAAGAATCCCGGGATAAGACTGAAAACCCAGATCAAAACATGCTGGTAATACAGCCACAAAATCTGAACCACATCACGCAGAGTGACACGTGTGGTCCCCTGACTCAGGCAGAACCTCTAACTGTCCAGTTAGAGCTGCTAGAGAGCTTCGTCACTTGAACGAATCAACTGGAACAAGTGGTTTCAGCTACAGCTTGAAACTGAAGCCAAAATAATGTGCAATACCCCCGAGAGCCACTAGGGGCCCGCTCCAAAATATCAATGACTTCAATAGACTCCCATCAAAAAAAACCTCCCTCCGGCAAAGCAACAAAGTTTTTTTACCCACAGAAATGATGTCATTAGCGACATTCACTACTTCTAGTCATTGTGCTGGTGCTCATTTGGAAGATATTTCCATATTGAACTAGCGACTGGGCTTCAAAGACATATATATTTAGAGGCTTGGTTGATGTCTGGTCCTGAGTGATTAACAAGCGTTTTGGACAAAGCAGAGCAGGAGAGTCATTCAGCGATGAACTTGAGTTGCACACATAGACCATCAATCCAGTCTGCACCAATGACATTCCTATAAAACTAAACTGCCGTCTTGACAGAAATGTGTTTTCTGTTGGATTACGATTGCTTGTATCACAAATATATCTCTAATCAACACATTTTCAGCATTTGATTAGTTGCTTTAGTGGTGTTCTGATTCTGCCAACCAATCATATTTTATGCTGAGTGGGACTCGACCCTCTGGTTTTTTCCAAACCCCAGCCAAGTCATTTTGGTTTCAAACATATAGAAGTGTCTACCAAAGCATGACGTTTTTCTAAACCTAACCACGTAGTTACACTTGAAACCTGAAAGTAAACATTGTCTATCATGGGATGTAAACTCTGTTCTTCTGGTTGGGAGTGTGGTGCCTGGTTTATGTCACCATCCGGCCCTCCAGCATCCTAATGCAAACGTTCTGGCCTCCTTTCCCACCATGGCACAGGTGACGTCTATTATGAAACTGGTTTAAGTTCCCCTCAAAGTGTAACTGAGGATGCAGTTTAGTTGTATAGGAATGTATTTTTGTGGTAACTTGGCTGAGACTGGATATAAAGACGGACAAAACTTTGGCGTTGGCGTCACCCGTAGGTTTCCTGATGAGGGTTTTTGCCACTTTAAGCTTTAATACAATCGAAACAGGTAAATTATACAAGAATTCACTCCCTGTACAGTTGTCATGAATCGGGAAATTAGCTGGAAAATAGGTTGTAAACAATATTTAACAATGGAGATCTTAGAGGATTCTTTTGGAGTCGGCCTCAAGTGGCCATTTGAGGAACTGCAGTTTTGCCATTTCTTCACTGGCTTCATTTTTCAGTTGGCTGCTTGGTGCCTTGTTTTGATTAACTTGTATTACATGAACTAAAATTTTTTCGTCATTTGTTGGTGAAGTAATAGACGATACATTTTCTACAGGCGGTTTTGGGCTTCGTTAGGTTGTTATCAGCTTTTTGGGTCACTGTAATTACAGCTTGTTCTTCGGTTAATTGTAATAACAGAGCCTTGGGGGATTTTCGGTCTGCAGACATTTATTTTCTTAATGGTTTCCAATTTTAATTTCCGATTTTTAAAACATTTAACATAATGAGCTCAAAGCGCTTTGCCTGTCAGCTTACATACTGATGATGCTGTATGACGCATTAGCTTGGTACCAAGCTAATGGTACTTGAACCAGGTTTTACACCCCTCCCATATTCAGAAGGTGCTGGCTCCAACTGAAAAGACGGCACTGACCATAAAACCCCGTCTCGAGGCTTCGGTTCAGCTCCATTGCCAACTAATAGCGTTGTCATTGCTTGCTGCATTCATCTTTATATCGATGCTTGAGGCGAAACCCGTCTCTGCTGTGAATGCATCGCACCTCGGACAGTTGGGATGTTTAAAGAAATCAGTCAACAAGCTTTTGCTGAGCTTGACATTGGCGTATTTCTTTTTACTTACTGTGCATATAAAATTATTTGGTTATCCATCAAATTACCTACCTTCCTGCCTGTCTGTGGTTATAGATAATGAGATTTCTGTGAAGGAGAGTGTGAGGGCTTTATGGTAAACATTCTTAGTAGTATTGAGGATGAATCCAGGAGGGGAATTCAGGGAAGGAGAGGCTGCAGCAGGTGAATAGTTGAAGTGGAAATCCAGCGGAGAGTGATGCTGGGTGCCTCTAAATGCGGTGTGTGGTTTGGTAGGTGACTGACTGATGGTTCGGAGGCTGAGGGCTGCATGCTGACACTGTGAGCTACAGGTTGGAGCTCGGTTGCGGCAGAGGAGACGCCTGGAGGTAACTTGAGACACAAGAAAAACAGAGTTAGACAAAAACACTAAGAAGCAAAAATACAAGCAGACTTTGGCCAACACTACAGGGTAGCAGGTATAACAATGTGATGAGGGATAAGGTGACGAGTCAGGGCGTTTGGTTTGACGTGCGCTTCCACAGAAATCCGTTTTGTTCCCGTATCTGGTCATTTACGCAAATGGATGGGCAAACACTGTTGAACATGTGCGTATTCATTTCCGTTAACAGTTGTTTTCCTCGCTGAGAAACAAAAGCTGTGGTTCTCTGTCCTCCTCCTCCTCCTCATCATCTTTCTTTGCAGCCCCCCCGACTCACCGCTCCGGCGTTGGCATGGCGGTGGTGCTGAGGTGGTGGTTTGCGTCGTGTCTGACGCCCGAGCTGCCTGTCATGGTGAGCGGTGCACGTGCTGGAGGCCTCACGTGCGGCTCGGTGGCAGACAGACGCTCACGCTCTCTGTCGGGAGAGTCATCGCCAGCTAAAAATAGCTCACCGGCGGAGGAGGGAGAGGAGCTGGAGAAGACTACAGCGGAGAGAAATAGAAACTTTGGGGGTATTTTTACCTCCTGCTTCTCTCTCTGCTGCATCCCAGGCGTGACTTCATCTCTTTCTCCTGTAAAAAAACAAAACAAAAAAACGAGTCTATTTTTATCTGTGTGCACCCTCCCTGACATCTAAACTCCCTTCAACAAAACTTGAACAAGAGTTTATTCTTTTTCCTTCAGGCAAACCGTGACTCGGCGTTTTAATGTAAACTGATGGCGTCTTTGTTTGACGACTCCCAGTCAGGTGCGAGTTCAACTTTTTCTGGACAAATCACTGCACTTTCACTCGAAACACGCAGGCATGAATGAATGAGGCAAGGAGCTGTATGTACATCCCTGACAGGCAGCACTGTTACCATAGCAACCGTGACTTTTACCCATTAGCCTGTTGCACATGCACAGACCTGGTCCTTCGTTCTTTCCCTCATCCATCCATCCATTCATTCATTAACTAATTTGTTAATTCAATCATTCATTTGGTTTTTCATGTATTTTTTTCTCCTTTCTTTCTGATGTATACACTTCTGAGGTCATTGCATTGACTTATGTGTTCAGAAAAATAAAAAGCAGCTTTTATTTTACCGAATGTAAAACTAAATGACATCAACACATCCCAGCTTTGTGACACAGTGTCAGAGACGTGTTGATTCAACTCTGCTAATTTATTATGCAGACTGCAATATAGGGCTGTTAGGATGCTTTAAGTCTTACTTAAAATATTTTAAGCAGCATAAACATGTAATAACTAGTTTATAACACTTTATA
>NW_007579267.1:84515-93805 GCF_000690725.1 Stegastes partitus
TATTTAAAATAACAGCCAATTTAGAACAGAACTAAAACTATAATTTAAACAGTCAGGGTAAAAGGAATCAGCTTTGCAGTATATTGAGCTGTAAAATGAAAAGACACATTTGGGAGACATGAAATGCTAATTAATTTGCTTGGAAAATACTGGATAATGACAAATATTTACTGCAAACAGCTGCATGTAGCCATAGTGTATTGTGAATCAACTATTAAATGTTTGGTTAGAAATGTTAAATGAGGGGATTAAAAGTAAATAACTGCAATGTTTCTAATATTTATGCTCCTCCATGTATTTAAATGAGGTGAACAAACTATTGCGGCCACATTTTCGTGTCAGAAATTAATAAATCATTCAACAAATGATAAATGTGTCGCGCGTAACGAAAAGTCTTCATTTAGCAAATGGCTGGTGCTGCATATGTAGGATAGATAGTGGAGGGAAATGCCTCGTGAACAGTCGTGTCAGCAGAAGGAGACGGCTGCATTGACAGCAGAGAGACAGGTAATTATATTTGAAATTACTGTTTCGCATTCGTTCAACTGTCTGACAGCAGAAACAGAAAACATATGTAAATGAGAACAACTACGTGGTGAACTCGGCTGTTTTTTAGCCCAGTGCGGGTGGTTACAGAGAACAGGAGGGGGCCGAGGGTTAATGGACTGACACCTGCATAGTGCGACTATAGAGTGTGAAATAAGAACAACTTTCTGTCGTCTCTAACTTTGACTGGTGATGGTGCCGATCACAGCCATTTACCTGCTTTCATGTTGATTTTGTGAGATAAAATAAAGACTTGGCTGTCTGCACTGTTCCTTATTGGATGCTGGTTGTAGAGGACATTTGTGTTGTTCAGGTGATTTACAAAAATCAACTGGACACCTGATACAACCTGAGGTGGCTCATGAAGTTAGAACATGCATTAGAAAGCTCAGAAAACGAGCACAAGTGGACGTGTTAGTCAGAGTTTGACTATTTTTAACTAGTGATGCACAATATTAAACTTTCTGGCCGATACCGATATCCGATATTAAGATTTCTGATATCGCTGATATCACCGATAATGATATTCAATTTTTGTTTACACCGAAAAATGAGTATAAGTAATCTCTGTGAGAACGTGAGAACTATTCAGAAGAAGCCCAAATTAGACCACATAGTCTTCTTTATTACGTGACAGAAGTAAAACATTAAAACATATTTTAACATATTTTAAGTCCACAATCATTTAAGTAAAAACACCTGTGAAATAGCAACAATATCAAACGTAGAGACGAAGGCGCTGATGTTAGACAATCATCGGCTAAATTTGTTCATCCGATCGATACTGATATATCGGAAAAAACGCTAATATCGGCTGATACCAATGTGGTCACTGATATATCGTGCATCCCTATTTTTACTCTTTCCCCAAGGTCAGTAATGCACCTACCTTCCCAAGAGTCTTCATGCACTGCCAACACCGGAGGAAGAAGAATTATCATAATATCACGCGCTGACGACTGCATCTCCTTACTGGCCGGTCTCCCAGCATCCACGGTCAAACCTCTGCAGATGATCCAGAATGCAGCAGCAACCAGCCAGAAACAGCACACATCTCCTCGCTGTTCAGATCGCTTCACTGGCTTCCAGTTGCTGCCAACATCAAATTCAAAACCCTGACACTTGCCCACAAAACCACAACGAGAACAGCTCCCTGCTACCTGAACATTCTCATTCAGGTCTACACTCCCTCCCGCTCACCAACAAAAGCCTCCTGATCCAACCACCACAACAGGGCCGAGGTCGATAGCTGGACTCTTCTCCTTTGTGGCCCAATGGTGGAACAAGTTGCCAAACTCTGTTCCATCTGCTGACTCCCTCTCAATCTTTAAGAAAAAACTAAGACCCAGCTCTTGACAGACTGAAAACAAACAAACAAACCAAAAAAATATTCCTGTTGCCTCC
The DNA here is from genome assembly GCF_000690725.1 of Stegastes partitus. Classification (NCBI taxonomy): domain Eukaryota; kingdom Metazoa; phylum Chordata; class Actinopteri; family Pomacentridae; genus Stegastes; species Stegastes partitus. The sequence continues at coordinate 86,466 of NW_007579267.1, forward strand.
CTATAGCCTGCTGCTGGCATCAGCGCCCTATCATACTTGTTCTATGACTCTTATCCAGGTTGTTTTCTCCTGACTAGATCCTTGCTTGTGTTGTATCTGCTCTCAGATGTACCTTACTTTGGATGAAATCAAATAGTAGAATTGCATTTTAAATTTTTGATGGCAACGTCACCACAAAAACAGGAAAAAAAAAAACCTTAGTGCTAAGCTAATGTGGCTAATGTCACGATTGACTGCATGTCAGCAGGTCAGAAAACTTTAAGACCAATTTTAAAACCAATAAACAAGGATTTGGATGTTACCTGTCGGGCTTCAGTACAACCTGAACGCAGCCAGTTAGCTTCTCTCCTGCTCCCTGTGCTCACATGTGCTGCATTTTATTACAGCTGAATTCCTAATAAAGCTGTGAGAAACTAAGGGAGAGTTTATTCTGAGGTTCTTGGTGTTAACTGCACTACATCCAGCAGGTTTTTCTGGTCAGAAGCGTAAGCAAGTAAACTCTCTGCAGTTTTGTCGGCATCACAAACGTATGTGGAATGGAACTACTAATGTGTGACTCCACGACCACGTCAGCGTTGCCTCCGATGACGATCTGCCAAAATGTCTTTACATCANGGAGGCTGAGGGCTGCATGCTGACACTGTGAGCTACAGGTTGGAGCTCGGTTGCGGCAGAGGAGATGCCTGGAGGTAACTTGAGACACAAGAAAAACAGAGTTAGACAAAAACACTAAGAAGCAAAAATACAAGCAGACTTTGGCCAACACTACAGGGTAGCAGGTATAACAATGTGATGAGGGATAAGGTGACGAGTCAGGGCGTTTGGTTTGACGTGCGCTTCCACAGAAATCCGTTTTGTTCCCGTATCTGGTCATTTACGCAAATGAATGGGCAAACACTGTTGAACATGTGCGTATTCATTTCCGTTAACAGTTGTTTTCCTCGCTGAGAAACAAAAGCTGTGGTTCTCTGTCCTCCTCCTCCTCCTCATCATCTTTCTTTGCAGCCCCCCCGACTCACCGCTCCGGCGTTGGCATGGCGGTGGTGCTGAGGTGGTGGTTTGCGTCGTGTCTGACGCCCGAGCTGCCTGTCATGGTGAGCGGTGCACGTGCTGGAGGCCTCACGTGCGGCTCGGTGGCAGACAGACGCTCACGCTCTCTGTCGGGAGAGTCATCGCCAGCTAAAAATAGCTCACCGGCGGAGGAGGGAGAGGAGCTGGAGAAGACTACAGCGGAGAGAAATAGAAACTTTGGGGGTATTTTTACCTCCTGCTTCTCTCTCTGCTGCATCCCCGGCGTGACTTCATCTCTTTCTCCTGTAAAAAAACAAAACAAAAAAACGAGTCTATTTTTATCTGTGTGCACCCTCCCTGACATCTAAACTCCCTTCAACAAAACTTGAACAAGAGTTTATTCTTTTTCCTTCAGGCAAACCGTGACTCTGCGTTTTAATGTAAACTGATGGCGTCTTTGTTTGACGACTCCCAGTCAGGTGCGAGTTCAACTTTTTCTGGACAAATCACTGCACTTTCACTCGAAACACGCAGGCATGAATGAATGAGGCAAGAAGCTGTATGTACATCCCTGACAGGCAGCACTGTTACCATAGCAACCGTGACTTTTACCCATTAGCCTGTTGCACATGCACAGACCTGGTCCTTCGTTCTTTCCCTCATCCATCCATCCATTCATTCATTAACTAATTTGTTAATTCAATCATTCATTTGGTTTTTCATGTATTTTTTTCTCCTTTCTTTCTGATGTATACACTTCTGAGGTCATTGCATTGACTTATGTGTTCAGAAAAATAAAAAGCAGCTTTTATTTTACCGAATGTAAAACTTAATGACATCAACACATCCCAGCTTTGTGACACAGTGTCAGAGACGTGTTGATTCAACTCTGCTAATTTATTATGCAGACTGCAATATAGGGCTGTTAGGATGCTTTAAGTCTTACTTAAAATATTTTAAGCAGCATAAACATGTAATAACTAGTTTATAACACTTTATAGCATAATGAATACATATGTTTAATAATTTACTTGTCAGCAACGATAACTCCACCTCCAAATTTGAAAGCTGGTGAATAAACACATAATGAATGGCAATATAGCAAAACCGTGTTAATGATATAAAACGTCTTCATAGGTGAAATTAAAGGTCCCATTTTGTGAAAGTCTATTTTATTTGGGTTTAGTATGTAACACTGTAAAAACCTGGAGGTGTAAAATACAAGCTGAAATATGAAGAATATGTTTCTCTAGTCATTTAAACATTTTCTTCAGTCTCTATATAGACACGGAAGAACCAAATAGTGATCTAACTAAGATTTGCATAACCCTGCCCCCTTACTGCCTGCTGCATCTGAGGCGACCCATTCAGAGTGAGCAGCTGCCTCTCAGTTCGTCAGGTTTGTTTGTTGTCTAGAGCTGCATCTGCTACTCTTTAAAACGTCTTCGTCAAAAGCAAAGCACAACAAACGTGTGCTGTTGGCTGCAAGAGTGAACACGAGACTATTCATGCACCCCCAGCATCCGCGAAACCCAAGATCCAGTAAATTACTTTTATTTTTCATGGCAACGTCACCACATCAACAGGATGAATGGTGCCATTAGCATTGAATGGATGTCCACAGGTCAGAGAACTTTAAAACCGATTTGAATCCAATAAACAAGGACTTGGATGTCGCCTGTTGTGCTTCAGTGCAACCTAAACTCAGCCGGTGTCCATATCTGTTTGCTTCTCTCCTGCGCTCAGTGCTTACAGATATGGTTTCTGTTGTCTGACAACAAAACAAATATGATTTAGGGTCTGAAATGCAACGTATTAAGACTACATGGTCGGTCACTTTAGAGCCATTGTTTTAAAAAATGGCTGGGAAGGTTAGAAGCAATAGAAAATCCTGGTCGAGTATGTCAGCTGCCTTGCAATCAACTGTTTTGCTGTGAATCACGGATTCAGAGAGAGTTTTCTTCCTGAAGCGAGCGTGGACAGCAGCATATTTAAAATAACAGCCAATTTAGAACAGAAGTAAAACTATAATCTAAACAGTCAGGGTAAAAGGAATCAGCTTTGCAGTATATTGAGCTGTAAAATGAAAAGACACATTTGGGAGACATGAAATGCTAATTAATTTGCTTGGAAAATACTGGATAATGACAAATATTTACTGCAAACAGCTGCATGTAGCCATAGTGTATTGTGAATCAACTATTAAATGTTTGGTTAGAAATGTTAAATGAGGGGATTAAAAGTAAATAACTGCAATGTTTCTAATATTTATGCTCCTCCATGTATTTAAATGAGGTGAACAAACTATTGCGGCCACATTTTCGTGTCAGAAATTAATAAATCATTCAACAAATGATAAATGTGTCGCGCGTAACGAAAAGTCTTCATTTAGCAAATGGCTGGTGCTGCATATGTAGGATAGATAGTGGAGGGAAATGCCTCGTGAACAGTCGTGTCAGCAGAAGGAGACGGCTGCATTGACAGCAGAGAGACAGGTAATTATATTTGAAATTACTGTTTCGCATTCGTTCAACTGTCTGACAGCAGAAACAGAAAACATATGTAAATGAGAACAACTACGTGGTGAACTCGGCTGTTTTTTAGCCCAGTGCGGGTGGTTACAGAGAACAGGAGGGGGCCGAGGGTTAATGGACTGACACCTGCATAGTGCGACTATAGAGTGTGAAATAAGAACAACTTTCTGTCGTCTCTAACTTTGACTGGTGATGGTGCCGATCACAGCCATTTACCTGCTTTCATGTTGATTTTGTGAGATAAAATAAAGACTTGGCTGTCTGCACTGTTCCTTATTGGATGCTGGTTGTAGAGGACATTTGTGTTGTTCAGGTGATTTACAAAAATCAACTGGACACCTGATACAACCTGAGGTGGCTCATGAAGTTAGAACATGCATTAGAAAGCTCAGAAAACGAGCACAAGTGGACGTGTTAGTCAGAGTTTGACTATTTTTAACTAGTGATGCACAATATTAAACTTTCTGGCCGATACCGATATCCGATATTAAGATTTCTGATATCGCTGATATCACCGATAATGATATTCAATTTTTGTTTACACCGAAAAATGAGTATAAGTAATCTCTGTGAGAACGTGAGAACTATTCAGAAGAAGCCCAAATTAGACCACATAGTCTTCTTTATTACGTGACAGAAGTAAAACATTAAAACATATTTTAACATATTTTAAGTCCACAATCATTTAAGTAAAAACACCTGTGAAATAGCAACAATATCAAACGTAGAGACGAAGGCGCTGATGTTAGACAATCATCGGCTAAATTTGTTCATCCGATCGATACTGATATATCGGAAAAAACGCTAATATCGGCTGATACCAATGTGGTCACTGATATATCGTGCATCCCTATTTTTACTCTTTCCCCAAGGTCAGTAATGCACCTACCTTCCCAAGAGTCTTCATGCACTGCCAACACCGGAGGAAGAAGAATTATCATAATATCACGCGCTGACGACTGCATCTCCTTACTGGCCGGTCTCCCAGCATCCACGGTCAAACCTCTGCAGATGATCCAGAATGCAGCAGCAACCAGCCAGAAACAGCACACATCTCCTCGCTGTTCAGATCGCTTCACTGGCTTCCAGTTGCTGCCAACATCAAATTCAAAACCCTGACACTTGCCCACAAAACCACAACGAGAACAGCTCCCTGCTACCTGAACATTCTCATTCAGGTCTACACTCCCTCCCGCTCACCAACAAAAGCCTCCTGATCCAACCACCACAACAGGGCCGAGGTCGATAGCTGGACTCTTCTCCTTTGTGGCCCAATGGTGGAACAAGTTGCCAAACTCTGTTCCATCTGCTGACTCCCTCTCAATCTTTAAGAAAAAACTAAGACCCAGCTCTTGACAGACTGAAAACAAACAAACAAACCAAAAAAATATTCCTGTTGCCTCCCTATAGCCTGCTGCTGGCATCAGCGCCCTATCATACTTGTTCTATGACTCTTATCCAGGTTGTTTTCTCCTGACTAGATCCTTGCTTGTGTTGTATCTGCTCTCAGATGTACCTTACTTTGGATGAAATCAAATAGTAGAATTGCATTTTAAATTTTTGATGGCAACGTCACCACAAAAACAGGAAAAAAAAAAACCTTAGTGCTAAGCTAATGTGGCTAATGTCACGATTGACTGCATGTCAGCAGGTCAGAAAACTTTAAGACCAATTTTAAAACCAATAAACAAGGATTTGGATGTTACCTGTCGGGCTTCAGTACAACCTGAACGCAGCCAGTTAGCTTCTCTCCTGCTCCCTGTGCTCACATGTGCTGCATTTTATTACAGCTGAATTCCTAATAAAGCTGTGAGAAACTAAGGGAGAGTTTATTCTGAGGTTCTTGGTGTTAACTGCACTACATCCAGCAGGTTTTTCTGGTCAGAAGCGTAAGCAAGTAAACTCTCTGCAGTTTTGTCGGCATCACAAACGTATGTGGAATGGAACTACTAATGTGTGACTCCACGACCACGTCAGCGTTGCCTCCGATGACGATCTGCCAAAATGTCTTTACATCAGCTGCGTGCCACCGGTCCTCACAGTGCAGCAGCCTGCACGCGTTTGTACTGTCATGTTTATTCACTCGCATAATGTATTCTGTAGCCCCTTTAACCCTAACCCAGTTCTAACTTGAACCCTAAAACCAAGTCTTAATCCTCAAACAGCCCTTTGAAGTTGTGTCAGAAAGCGAGGACCGGGGAAGAATGTCCTCGCTGGTCTTCGGAAAGATAGCCGTACAAATACACACAGAAGCCCCGGCGTTATTTTCTGCAAAATAAAAGTCAAATCTCCCCTTTAGGGCTTTTGATGACATTTAATGCAGCGGTCCATCTGTGATTCCGGTGCCACGGTATGTTTTTTTTTCTCCCCCTCAGCTCTGCTTGCTGACAGAGACAGAGATTGAGGAGATTTAATGCTGCCTACACAGTTGGCCTGGAAAAAAAAAAAAAGCAACAACACTGGAATAATGGCGAGGAGATAAGCGAACAAGTAATAATCACTGCAATTACTATTATCAGAATTGCTGCTTTTGATTTCAGCCCTCAGCAGCGCACTCAGTTTCCTCTGCATGTGTGCTTGACAGAAGTATTCCCATTAGGATGTTAACCCTTAATCTGTCCGTTCACTTCCTACGAGCACGACGGATCTCTTCTTTACCTATTTTTGTATGTCAACCGTGTTTTTTCTTCCCTTATTTTCGACTCTTGTTCCATCAAATCCCACTTTCATATCGTTCCGCCGCCACCGTCCCTCCTCGTCCTCGCGTCATATTGACATTAAAGAAAAGGCTTCAGAGGTGACGGCGATAACTGAGAGGCTGCTAATCAATATCTCACCTCCGCGCGGCTTTTCGTCTCGTTTGATTCCAGCGATTCGTCTCAACGTTCGCTTGTTCATCACGGACGCTCTCGGCCTCCTCAGTCCTCCTTTCTATCCATCTCTCTAACTCTTCTGTGCTTTTACAATCCTTCCTATTTGTCTCCATTTCTGAGCCCGTGTCCTGAAAAAAAGAAGCCCTCTCAGTCTTTTCTTTTCCAAAGTCTCATATCGCTCCACTTCATCCCTCAGGATCAGATGGCTTAACTGTTCCCTGTCACTCGAGTAGCACCCGCAGCCAGAGGACGCATTGATAATAATATAATAAAGCCATCGATTGAAATGCTACCTGAAGGGGGGAAAAAAAAAAAGAAATTTGATTACTTTCTAATGTCAGACAAAATGAGCAAACAGGTCAGGTGAGACCCAAATGATCTGTCAGTCAGGCGTTTTTAAGTACAGTAATTATTTTACAGTAATGACTCACTGAGTGGCAGCTACAGACAGTAGAGCTAAAATTAACGCTTTCCTCCGCTTGCAGTTGCATCTGTAAACCCGCTCCTCCTGTCATTCATTTCACTTTAAATCCATGCAAGGTGAGGAATTCAAGAAGCCGCTCGTGTTGAACTGGCAGCTGCAGCTGTCTCCTGCAGGTTGATGCATCAAAGCCGAGTTCACCTTTAACCTGCAAAAAGAGAACAATAGAGACTGTTGTTGTTCGTGCCTAAATGCATCTTCTGTCCATATACGACGACTCTGCATCACATGATTTACAACCAACAGCAGCATTTGTGCATCTGCCACCGTTCTGTGTTGTACTTTTAGGTTGACTGGTGGTTTTCAATGAATTTTTCCTTAAAATAATGTTTCCCAACTTTGAACCTGCCTTCATTTTGTTTGAACCGTACCCATAACTTACCGTATTTTATTTGCCGTAAACACTTCTTCCTCGTGCTGTAATGGACGTGTGCAGATGAG
>NW_007579267.1:97170-98721 GCF_000690725.1 Stegastes partitus
TCTATCACAGGGCTACACTTAGAGACAGACAACCAAGCACACTCACATTCACACCTACGGACAATTTAGAATCACCAGTTAACCTCAACATGCTTCTGGACTGTGGGAGCAACCCGGAGAGAACCCACGCTGCACGGGGAGAACATGGAGACTCCACGCAGAAAGATCCCGGGTGCCCCCACCGGGACGCGAACCGGCGACCTTCTCGCTGCGAGGCAACAGTGCTAACCACCGAGTCGCCTTGCAGCCCAGTCCGGAACTATTTAAGTAAAAACATCTGTGAAGTAGCAGCAAAATCAAACGTAGAGACGAAGGTGCTGATGTTAGACAATCATCGGCTAAATTCGTTCATGGGAGAGATACCGATATATCGGAAAAAACGCTGATATCGGCCGATACCGATGTCATCACTGATATATCGTGCATCCCTATTTTTATCCTTTCCCCAAGGTCAGTAATGCACCTACATCCCCAAGAGTCTTCATGCACTGCCAGCACTGGAGGAAGAAGAATTATCATAATATCACGCGCTGACGACTGCATCTCCTTACTGGCCGGCCTCCCAGCATCCACGGTCAAACCTCTGCAGATGATCCAGAATGCAGCAGCAACCAGCCAGAAACAGCACACGTCACCTCGCTGTTCAGATCGCTTCACTGGCTTCCAGTCGCTGCCAACATCAAATTCAAAACTCTGACACTTGCCCACAAAACCACAATGAGAACAGCTCCCTCCTACCTGAACATTCTCATTCAGGTCTACGCTCCCTCTGCTCACTATGCTCGACCACCTGATCCAACCACCACAACAGCGCCAAGGTCGATAGCTGGACTCTTCTCCTTTGTGGCTCCCCGGTGGTGGAACAAGTTACCAAACTCTGTTCAATCTGCTGACTCCCTCTCAGCCTTTAAGAAAAAAACTAAGACCCAGCTCTTGACAGAATGAAAACAAACAAACAAACCAAAAAAATACTCCTATTACCTCCCTACGGCCTGCTATTGGCATCAACGCCCTACCACACTTAAACTTGTTCTATAGCTCTTATCCAGGTTGTTTTCTCCTGACTAGATCCTTGCTTGTGTTGTATCTGCTCTCAGATGTACCTTACCTTGGATAAAAGCATCTACTCAATGAAATAGTAGAACTGTATTTTAAATGTTTGATGGCAACGTCACCACAAAAACAGGAAAAAACCCTTAGTGCTAAGCTAATGTGGCTAATGTTACCATTGACTGGATGTCAACAGGTCAGAGAACTTTAAGACCAATTTTAAAACCAATAAACAAGGATTTGGATGTTACCTGTGGGGCTTCAGTGCAACCTAAACGCAGCCAGTTTGCTTCTCTCCTGCTCCCTGTGCTCACATGTGCTGCATTTTATTACAGCTGAATTCCTGATAAAGCTGTGACAAACTAAGGTAGAGTTTATTCTGAGGATCTTGTTGTTAACTGCACTACATCCAGCAGGTTTTTCTGGTCAGAAGCGTAAGCAAGTAAACTCTCTGCAGTTTTGTCGGCATCACAAACGTATGTGGAATGGAACTACTAATGT
>NW_007579267.1:101344-109830 GCF_000690725.1 Stegastes partitus
ATCTCAGGAATAAACACGACGCTGCTGCCTGGAAAAGTGCTGCTGACTGCCAGCCCTGCAGAAACAAACCCGGGAGCCCTGAGTGTTTTTCTGTGTTCGATATGAGGGGCAATGTGTATGTAGCAGCTCAGCGTATACCTATTGTAGTATGAACAGAAGTGTAGCATTTATGGTATTTATAGTCACCTAGCTCACTGCTTTTCTGCCACATTTGAAAGCTGCTCTCGTAAGATTTCAACAGCTCTATTTATCAAACCCCAGCATCGCCCTGTTGACTCACCGCCCGTGTTTCCCCTTTGGGAGGAGGTTAATGCCACTCCCCGCTGCTTGCTGTGCTGAGTTTGGTGTTTCCTTGAGGGGAGTGAATAAAGAATGAGTGCGCACGCCAAATATCAACACTGTCCATCTTCTTTCTTTCACTCAATAATACATTTGAAGTGAGCTGGCTGATTGAAGATTTTTTTTTTTGAGCAATGTGCTGCGCTTTACATTTACATAATTACAACACAGATGCAGATGATGAATGTTTGCTGTGATAATTCAGCACACCAGCGTTTTACATCTCTCTCAGGTCACAGTTTATTTATTTGAACTGCTGGTCTCTTGTCATTTTGTCTTTTGGAAGGATTGTCCTCGTCTCAGAGGAAGTAAATTGGAAGCGGCTGATAACTTCGGTCTCTATCTTGTATTTATTCAACGCTCAATAAACGCTCTACTTACGCGCAGATGTAAACGGTGTTCCGCAGACGTGAGTGGCATTTCTAACGCCACCGGGCTGATGTGACCACATGCTTTTTTAGACGTCGTGGTGGTGGCTTGCAGGCAATACGCCGCTCCGACAGAACTATCTGTGTATGAGTGATTGACGCTGTCGGCTCTTTCACTCCAGCACTCGGTTGCCATTTCCTATTCCTCGAGTGAGATTTATCTCTCCTCCTTAGCGCTTCCATCTTCTGCTCATCTCTGCTGACCAGCTGAATTGCCTTTATCCCAATCCCCCCACGGCACGCTCTTAAATGGATGAACGGCAGGGCGTCCTCCAGATTGCAGTGTGTGTGGCGCGCATAATGGGCAAATTTATGAGGACTTAGGTGGCTTAAAAGAGTTTGTTTACGTGCGGATGCCAGCGTGGCATCTTGTAAAGCAGATTGAACAGGCTCAGTGTGATGCGTTTACATTAGATCCCGTCACTAGCTCCATACATGGACCGCTTTCTCACCAATCGTCACTTTCTTCTTTTTTGACCTCTTCGCCAAATCCTCTGTTGTCTTTGCTGTTTTTAGCTGACTTATCAGTTCGACCAAGGGAAGTTAGGAGTCTGATTACTCCACAGGGAGACACTGTGATGCTGTAGCAGCACAGAAGGCGTCTCAGCAGTGACAGAACAGGTTCACATTCCGAGAAACTCACTGATTTGTTTTCGTGCTGAGATTTAAATGATAAAAAAAAATCAATACTGCTCTTATCAGCCTATTAAATATGAAGCTACAGCCAGACGCTGCTTAACTTACAGGGTTCCTACGCAAGTATGGAAAGTATGGAATTTGATTTTATACATTTCCAGGTCTGGAAAAGTATGGAAAATGGAAACTATTGTAAAATATTCATGTTTCCAAGACCATTACCAGTGTTCTGTTTTCTAAAGCATAAAATTATGAATATCTAAAAAAACAACAGGCTCGATCTGTTTTTAAGGCCCTTAGCAGCGCAGCTAAAATGTTTGTGTGAGAGCACACAGTAGGCTACGTGTTCATATCATAGATCCATGGCTACGCGTCCCAGAAAACATTTGGGCAGATTGACAAGTTGAATGCCGGCCCTCTGCTCTTACCCTCTTCCAACCCACTGGCCCGCCCAGGTGTTGTCAAGTTCCACTGCTGCTTCAATGTCCACAAAGTTTATGAGTGAGCGATTCAAAATGTCTTGTTGACAGATCTCATGATGGGTAAATGTAAATGCTCTGACGACTGGCTCATAAATCCCAAATATAAAGACTGGTTGGATAAGGATCCCAGATGGATAAAGAAACCTAAACGCAGACTTTGTGTGAAATCGTTTGACATCTCCAACATGCGGGAGGCGGCGGTTGTCACATGCAGGAAAAAAACACTTTTGTCTTGTCACCGCATCCTCTGACTGAGAGTCACAGCGTTTTTGGCTAAACCCAGCATGAGACCAAGTCCGACAACATCCAGTGAACTATTTGAATTTATTTTACCGAGAAGTCTGGAAATTGAGGTCTGGAAAAAGTATGGAGGTTTGAAATTTCAGATGTGTAGGAACCCTAAACTTACTCAGCATTAATACTGAAACGCTCATTAATTAACATTTCCTGTCTTGTTTATTTAGTTTGTCCATAAAACAACAAAGAGATTACTGTGAAGGAATCACTTTCCTCTCTAAGCTTCTAGAGACGGTGCTGAACTTTTAGCCTTAACTCCTCTTTTGACCTCCTCACGTAAAGGTCGTATCTGTAACAGATGTGCACCAATCTGCACATCTTCTACAGGTTCTTGACCTCGTGTAGATAGGTCACGTCAAACGATTATGTTCTTGACTGCTTTTTTCCACTGACGACTCCAGGAAGGCATCTACATTTGGCCAAGAAGTAGCCCTAATTACCCCGACTAGATCTCATTTATTTCTCTTGCTTTCTTTTCACCCAGTCTCAGAAGATAATGTTCGGTTGTTGCTCTGCTCGTCGACTCCCTTCTGCTGCACCGTTATGCTTTCCATCCACAGTTTCCTACCCCAGAATGCTTCACTTCAAGGGTCAGCGGGGAATAAAAGAGCTTATCTGACGCAGCCTCGTCTGACTAAATCTGTGCAGACTTCAACATGTTATCTGTCTTTCGCCTTTAACGTCAACGAAAGTCAATTCTTTCAACTTATGTTTTCATTTTTATCCTAAATTTGAAACTTTCCTCTGTACAACCTGGTGATTATCATTTCCTCTCTACCTTCATTCAGTCTCTCTCACCTCATCTGTTCCTTTCATACTGACGTCTGAAAGAGTCCAACTGGCTGTTAGTCGGTTCTGACATGCTCCTTTCATCTCGTCTACCAGCTGCATGAAATCATTTCACCCACTGTACCCTTTTAATCTGTTTTAATCTAATCTATTTGCCTCTTTTTTTTTTTTACGAGAGGAATGCGCAGGGCAGCACGCGCTTTATTCCGTCAAATGAAAAACACACAGCCGTCGTGCATCGATGAGGTAATGCCGACTGTGGATTCATCGCCGTCCTTCAGGTCCGTAGTTGGTTAGAGTTTCCACAAACCATGAACTCTCGGTATAATGCCGTGCAATCTTCTGCTCACCTCCACGTCTTTGTCGGAGTAGAAATGACTCAGTGAGCAGGTAATCATCAGCGCTGCATAAAATTCCGTGCACACTCTCCACCCTTTAACCAAACCCTCAATTTCTCCTCGTACTGCAGGTATCCTAAGCTCTGCCCACCCCGTCGTGCATGTATGTATTAGTTTCTCCCCCTGCAGAGTTCAAAGTCAAAGAGTTTTTATCTTCTTGTTAGGTTCTGTTCTTGGATTTGCACCATAATGTCGCTCACTTTGCATGTGAAACAATGCTTCCAGTTGCGTCAGCAAATCATCTACGAAAGCAGTGACTGTAATTTGCTCTGCAGCAATAATTTCTCTGAAATTATGCAAACACAGTCTCACCTGAGGAGGCCCCCTTTTTCTGCTTCCAATCACATTTAACTGTAGTTACTGCTTCTTGTACATCTCTGGCAAAACACACACGACACAGTGGATTCGGGAAACCTCTGAGGGTCAGACTGATCCGTGTGCACACATTCACTTCACAGCCACAGCAACATGTTATTGCTATCAGATGAATGATACGTATCTAAAGCAGTTAACCTCTCGTGAACCAAGAAAAACAGCCTTTTCTGGGCATGTGTGAGGACACTCTGAAGTGCTATTTACTGCACAGATGTGTGGATGGAGCTGTTCCAGCCTGTTGGTCAGTGAAAGTTGAATCCATCCATTTCGTTCCACTTATCTTGGTTTGGGTCACTGTGGCAGCAGACTAAGCAGCTCATTCCAGATATCCCTCTCCCCGGCAACGTCTTCCAGTTCCTCCTGGTGGATCCCAGCATGTAATCTCTCCAGCGACTTGTGGCTGTACCTGAGGGTCTCTCCCAGTTTGATGTAACCAGGAAAACCTCAGAGGAAGGTGCTTAGGAAGCATCCTAATCACCACAGCTTGTTTGTCTCAACGTTGAGGAGCAGCGACTGCACTCTGAGCTTTCTGCAAATGTTCAAGTTCCTCAGCAGATCCCTAAGGCTAAGACCAATCTCATTCTTTCAGTAGCTGCCCAGAACTTATGACCATAAGTAAAGGTTGGAACACTGATCATTTAAGAGCTTCTTCTTCTTCCAGTTCAGCTTCCTTCTCAGCTCGATGATCTCGTACGTTTGCATTAACGGTGACTCTACACCACCCTGTCTGTCCATCTTACTCTCTGTTTTCCATCCCTCATGAACATAATCCCAAGATACTAAAACTTCTTAGCTTGAGGCAGCAAATCACCCTCAACCAGCAATCCAGTGATTACCGGCAGAGAACTACGGGCTCAGACTCGGAGGCGTTGATGCTCATCTCGGCTGCCTGACACATCGATGCACACTTAAAGTCGTAGCTTGATGAGGCCAACAGAATCACGCCATCTGCAACAAGCAGAGAAGCAACTCCGCCGTTCCTATAATATCGTGACCTCGCTCTGAAAATGTCGGCACTGTTGAAATTAACTTACAGCATATATTCAAGGACACCAACTTAAAGAAGGATGCTGCTGTCATGATCTGTAAAAAGTCTTCGAGAGGAGGAGGTCAGGGTTGATGGACTGGCATGCAACATGTTCTGTCGCATGCCTTTTATTTTCAGTAGGCAGAGCTGTCTGGCTTAAAGCTGCGGTTGTGAAGTTTTTTTTCATAAACTTGCATGCTGTGATTTAACTGGTCTAAGAGGTAGCTAGACTTCTCTACCTCCTCTTCAGAAAATGTTGACCAATCAGAGGTCTTTTCAGGTGAAGAAGCAGCAGCTAAGTCCAGAGCAGCGATGGGATCCGTTGGCCGAATGGGTTAAACAGAGGACTGTCAATCAGGGAAGTGGTGTTTGAGGCCCGTTTGAAGCTGAATGTTGAGTTTTGGCTGTTTGCATATGCAAGTGCTCACCTGGTGGGAGGGGCTTAGGACGGGAAAGATCTGTGCTTTAAAATTTAATCGGTTTCGACTCTCTGGTTCGCTCACTGTCTTTGCTCTTGTAGCGTTTATGGCTGCATCATACAGCCGTTTGCGAAGACAAACAAAGCACCAATTAGCTGGTGAACACAGTCGAGCATTTAGCAGATTAAAGCCCAGATATTTCCCTCAGGAGTAAAGGTGGCCAAAGGCAGCACTCCAAACAGATGCTAATGTGACTTTCTATCTGCTGGATGTGTAAATTAGCACATTTCTTGTTGACATATTTGTGTTTATAGTTTGCTTCTGCCACTGCTGGTTTAAATATATTCATACTTTAAGCACGATGAGAGCAAATCAGAAAGTTTACCTGGAATGCAGCAGCTCTCAGGTATGACTACTTGTTGACTGGGCCTTCGGTTTGGCCGACGGGGACGCTTCTCTCAGTTTTCTTCTGCAGGATGAATTCCAGCTATTGTGAAATCGCACAATTGCAGAGCATCTCCGGGAAGGCCTCCAGCAGAACAGCTTTTATTTTATCTCCTCACAGATGGCTCCAGAATAAGGCAGCTTTCCTCAGACTTTCAAGGTGAAGATGCAGCGTGTGAATTAGTTTCGGTATTTTTGGCTTTTTTTCACATGCGAAGGTTGAAAGGAATGAAAAAAACTGAAGTGGACAGCAGCGGTGGAGACGAGTTACAGGCTCCGCTTCATTCCACTTTATTGCTGGATTAATTATTGTTTACAGCCGTCATGGTTTTTGCATTTTGCTTTTCTGCATCGCTGTAGTCGCACAAGAACTAGATTTTTATTGTTTTCGTGTAACAAGTAAATAATGAATTCAGTTGTTGTCACAAGATATCAAGATAATTAACTCCTGATCTGGAGATAATAGGATTAAACAATAATTACAAGTGTGGCTCAGCTTCTGTGATAGTGTTACAGCTCCGTGTTTGTTGTCTAATTGCCAGCCAGCCACCACTCCTCCGCTAAATCTCTCCTGGAGCTGCTCCTCCCAGCCCGTCCTCCTCCTTTCCCGTGATGTTTTCCTTGTGCTCTGCTACAGGGCCAAATGTCATCGTTGCTGAGGGTCTGTTTTTGAGGCACCAGTTGTGTTTCTGGGCTTTTTAGTCACAAGCTTCTGGTGGTGACCAGAAGAAAGGAAAATGGTCGGACTCACCGGGAACAGGAAACGCATCTGACTTATAATTAATGTCTGCGAGCACAAAGAGGACTTTGTTCTTTGCGTTTGCTCGCCCTCCTCTTATCATCCGTCTACGTGTGCACATGCTCTGTCTCAAGGCGGTTCTGACAAACGCTACAGGAAACGCAGACTTTGTTTAACTTTGTCAGGGAGAATTTGGGTCAGACATGAATGAAAACCACAGTTGTGCTATTGATCTTTATACACTATTGTGTTATTTGTACGCTCTATGCACTGTGATTTTATTATGCAGACGTGTGATAGGATAAAGGATCATATCTACATGAAGTGTCTTATAAAGGTTTTGGGTCACCAGAACAGCTTGAGTGTACTGGTTCTCCAGAACATCGCACTTCCAAAACATACTTCAGTGTTTGGATGACGGTGATGGAGGGCGCTGTTTAACACATCATTACCCGTTTGTGATTGATTCTTCCATTCACACCGTTTTCATACTCGAACAATTGAGTCACCCTATCATCATCATCATCATCATCATCATCATCATGGCGGCCTCAGCCGAGCTTCACGTCTTTGGTTCCGATCCATCCTGTTGGTCATGCAGAGAGTTCTGCTGAGGTAGTTGCACCAGTATCCCCCTTTAGGGTGTCCAGGAAGATGGTGGCAGGTCTTCCCAAGAACGAGCTGGCAGGCAGGAAGCTCCCTATGGTGGTAACAGTGGTCGGCAACGCCAAGTCTCCTCCAGGTGATACGATCTGTGATGGTCAAGGTCACCAGCTTGAGATAAAATCAATCAAACTGAAGCTGAGTGGATTCGACTCAGTAGAAATGACAAAAATAGAGATGACTTAAGTTTGATTGGTATTGTCTCAGGTAGACAATGGAAAAGTTCTGAAGGTTTGTGAAGATGGAGTTATATGTTTCTGCAAATGAGCTCTTCAAATATATATTTTGAGAGAAACATAATGCTTTTAGATCAAGTTTTCTATATGATGAGATTTTAAAAAAAAATCAAGGACATGTTTACTAAGATGAAAAACTAGATCTGATGATGTTTTTTTTTTTTTTTTTTTTAATTAAATTAAATCAAGTTTATGTATATTGCACATTTTAAAACAACCTTAGCTGACCAAACACTGTGACCCCAGTGAGGATTAAGCGTTGTATAGATAACAGATGGATGGTCGACCAAACAACACCAAATACAAAAAAAACATGCAGCGAAGAAAGACGTAAAATGAATAATCAATAGATCAAAAATCAATAAATATAAAACTAAAACCAAGACAACAACTTTTAAACGAATTTTAAATAAAATATATTTCAAATACAGAAATATAAAGATAACTTAAAGCAACCAGAAGCTATTGAAAACAGGCATGTGTTGAGGTTTTTCTTAATAATGTCCAAAGAGAAGAAGCATTTGATTGAAAGAGGATTCAGACACATGCATGTTTTTATTTCGAGCTTTCTTTTCAAAACACCTGAAGCATCATTAAACTCCTTAAAGGGGGCATTTAGGTGTGTAGCAGTTAGTTAAAAACACACCTTAAAAACCCCAAACTTTCCAAAATCACAAATGGAAAAGCAGCAGAGTATAAAGGAGACGTCTGTTTCTCTGCAACAGCTCAGCACTGATCTGTAAAACGTAGATGGAACAATGCTGCTCGCTGGTATTTTTTAATGTTATGCTACTTTCTTTGTCTTCTTCCAGACTTCTTGCCATCACAGAGTGTCAATTTCAGCTCACGCAGACGCTTCAAAATACAGCCGTGCCAAGGAGAAAGTAATTTAAAAACACTCACTCTGTGGAGTCAATATACACGACGAGAAGAAAGTCGACACAAAAGGTTTATTCAGCCTGATCTTGGCAAAGGTTTTTTTGCAGAAAGGCGCAGATTCATGAAATATTAAAGCCTTCTTATTATACTTGGGCTCACAGTGGACGTTTTCTGTTCTCAGATAGTTCTGCCTCAGCTGATGTCTGTGTGTCCAAACTCTCATCCCTCCATTTATCCTGTTTGCAATGAGACCGCTGTCAGGATTCAGTCGTTTCTGATCTTCCCGCCTCAGCTACGTTTTCTCTATTGACTGAAATCCTTGGATTCTACCGTTT
>NW_007579267.1:111381-114296 GCF_000690725.1 Stegastes partitus
ACATATCTCACCGTCTGACCTTGTTTTACAGAAGATGATGGTTCCAGTTTTAGGCCTTGTCCACACGTAGCAGGGTTTTTGTAAAACCAAATATCCTCTCCCCTCCGTCTAGAAAAAAAACCAACGTACACACCACCTTGTTTTTAGAAAATAATTCATCCACAGCTAACTGTATAAGTGTGTTGTTAAGCACATTCATTTTCTACGTGAGGATGGAAGAACTCCGACGACAGGAGCGACGACCGGGACGTACGGAAATTTTCACGCCATTCCTCCAGGAGCACGATTTCAAAGTTCTCCCACCAGCTGGCAGTGCGTCCCGGTCTGACCCAAAACCGGTGTCGGCGTCTCTGACGGAGAACATGCCTCGGACGTGGAACGGCAAGGTGGCGGAAAACAACCGTCCTTAACGTCGTCCTGTGTTCCTGTACGTGGAGCGGTATCTGGGCCTGGACCAGAGACAACACAGTTCTGAGGGCGTCCACACTGTTTCCAAATGTAAACACAGTCGCGTATGTGATGTAAAGAACAGATTTAGTCGCAGGCAGTGACGTTTGGAAACTTAAAACCCGGTTATTGACGTCCACATGCAGACGCATAAACAGAGGATTCTTAGATCTTCACTTTGGTCGGAGGTTTTTGAAAGAATCGTTTTTGATGCCGTGTGGATGACAGACCACATCGTAGGAAAATATCTTCGTTTTGTGAGATGCCTGCTACGTGTGGACGAGGCCTTAATTCATCAAACAGGTTTTATAGCCATTTTCATAATGCTGAGTTAGATCTATACTTGCATGTAGTGGTTTGGACACTTTCAACCTTAATCTGTTTTGCTTGAACAAAATCTTTGCCTTCTTTTTAAGGTCAATTCAAAACCAACGACTGGCCGGTGAAATGATTCTGTGTGAGCATTCAAAAGCTAAACTGCAATTAAGTCCATGCCCTGGCTATTAAGAGTCAAGAAAAAATGATTTGATAAGCTACTGGATCAGTTGCCTATAAGAAATGAGCACATGATCATTTGGTAACCATAGTCACACACAGTGGCGGCTGGTCTGAAGGCGCAGTTGTAAGAACGTCGAAGGACAGTTTAGATATCCAACCACAGAGGACAAAAGCAAATAAAGACTAAATTTATTGGCTTACAGCAAAAGTGGGCGGGTCCGGGACGCACCGAGCTGCGCCCCGTGAGAAAGTGTGCAGCTGCCAATCAGAGCCCGGGCCGAGGTCACATGATCACGAAAAGTTCTTGAGCTACATACACTCTCATGTGGCCGCGCCCCGCATCCAGGAAGTGTAGAATTAGTAAACACACAGTGAAGGCTAATATTACATCAGTTAATAATACAAATATTGTTAGTATAGCAAAAGAACATGAACGTTATTATGGATTTTATTACTATTTTGTTATAATTAATTCAAATTTAATTTTATGTTTGAGAACTACTTTTTATCCGGTCAGTAGTGGTGGGGTGACGTTCCTGCGCCCTGTATTAACCAGCTGCCACTGCTCACACATACGTTTCATCACCTAAATGTGGGTTTCTTGTCCTAATAGATCAATTAGCTCCGGTTGAGCTGGCGTCCTCCATATATTTTGCAGTTCCTCAACAGAAACACAACAGCTGGATGCAGAGGTGGATGATTTATCAGCTTGATTAATCATTTTAGTCTTTGAATGACACTTTTCCCACCAACAACGGTCACAATTGTGGGTTACATAAGCTGTTAAGGCTCCAGGTGAANAACAGATGACATATCTCACCGTCTGACCTTGTTTTACAGAAGATGATGGTTCCAGTTTTAGGCCTTGTCCACACGTAGCAGGGTTTTTGTAAAACTGCCCCCTACAAACTGCCCCCTCCATCTAGAAAAAAACCGTACGTACACACCATCATCCACAGCTAGCCGCATAAATGTGTTGTTCAGCACATTCATATTCTATGTGAGGACGTAATAACTCCGACGACAGTAGCAACGACCGGGACGTACGGAAATTGTCACGCCATTCCTCCAGGAGCACGATTTCAAAGTTCTCCCACCAGCTGGCAGTGAGTCCCGGTCTGACCCAAAACCGGCATCTCTGATGGAGAACCTGCCTCAGACATGGAATGGCGAGGTGAAAACAACCATTCTTTACGTCGTCCTGTGTTCTTGTACGTGGAGCGGGATCTGGGCCTGGACCAGAGACAACACAGTTCTGAGGGCGTCCACGCTGTTTCCAAATGTAAACACAGGTCGCGTATGTGATGTGAAGAACATGTTTAGTCACAGGCAGTGACGTTTGGAAACCTAAAACCCGGTTATTGACATCCACATGCAGACGCATAAACGGAGGATTCGTAGATCTTCACTTTGGTCGGAGGTTTTTGAAAGAATCGTTTTTTAAGCCGTAAATCTGCGTTTTCGTGTGACTGACAGGCCACATCATAGAAAAACATCTTTGTTTTGTGAGGCCTTAATTCATCAAATAGGTTTTATGGCCATTTTCATAACACTGAGTTAGATCTATACTTGCATGTAGACGTATGGAATGAAAATGGTTCAGTGGTTTGGACACTTTCAACCTTAATCTGTTTTGCTTGAACAAAATCTTTGCCTTCTTTTTAAGGCCAATTCAATACCGATGACTGGTCGGTGAAATGATTCAAAGTCCACGCCCTGGCTATGAAGAGTTGAGAAAAAAAAGATTTTATAAGCTACTATAATAAATGAGCACATGATCATTCGGTAGCCGCAGTCGCACATACGCTTCATCACCTAAATGTGTCCTAATAGATCAATTAGCTCCTACTGGAGGAGTGTGTTGAGATGGTGCCTCCATATTGTTTGAAACACAGCAGCTGGATGCAGAGGTGGACGATTTATCAGCTTAATTAATCATTTTAGTCTTTGAATGACACTTTTCCCACCAA
>NW_007579267.1:114536-115479 GCF_000690725.1 Stegastes partitus
TCTCACTGCTCCATACAGCAGTTCCCAAAGCTACCTAGCAGATAAAAATGAAGAGCTAACATTAGCACGACTTGCAGCTCTGATGTTAGAAATAATCCAGCTGTTGCTCAAAGCTCGATCGCACATCTGACTTAATCGAGCCTTTTTTAGTGAATGTGCTTTCCTTTGAATAAATTAGTCCTGTGAATCCTACACGTCATGATTTGCTTTTACCAGAACGCGGCTCTTATTCTTTATCTCCCACTTTGTGTTTTTATATCAACAGAGGCTCTAATAAACACCAGGCAGACCTTGTTAATGAGCAGCGCTTTATAGGCGCCTCAAACAACCTGACGTCACATAGAAACCGTTATCACCTCGCTCCTGTCTTACCTTCGCCTCCTGTGTTTATTAGCCTCGCACGTCTTCTTTCTTTCTCGACACACCTGTCGCTCTCTGAGGGATATTTTAAAATATATATATACAGCAAATACAGACACACTCTGTAGTAAGCGGTCTCAAACTGATGTGGCTGAGTGACGCTGAATCAATCCTGTGAGTGTCTGTGTACTTACACACATATAAATATAAATATCGATGTCCGTCTCTTTGTGAATACAGAGATGTGGAGGGGTTTAGCTCTGGATTAATGTTCATTCTGATAAAACACAGAGATCCCATTTTGCCATTCTGCTGGTAATCCCCGGTCCTCCTAATCCCTTCTGCTGCTCCTGCTGACGAGCTCAGAGACCTCCGCAAATACGTCCACAACTCTTCGTCGCTCCTGACGTTCTGTCTCCTTCGTCTTGTTTTCCATCTTCCATCTTTCCTTCAGTCGTTCTGGCACATGAATCCCATTTGAGCTGGTGAACAGATGACATATCTCACCGTCTGACCTTGTTTTACAGAAGATGATGGTTCCAGTTTTAGGCCTTGTCCACACGTAGCAGGGTTTTTGTAAAAC
>NW_007579267.1:116724-168396 GCF_000690725.1 Stegastes partitus
GTCACAATTGTGGGTTACATAAGCTGTTAAGGCTCCAGGTGAATGCCAGATCCAGGTTAACTCCTCTGGTCCATCTACATGTGGGACGGATCCTCCATCGACTTCAGTCTGTTCCTGCAATGTGGTTGTTGTTGGCAAACCAGCAATCTGCAGACTGATGTCTTGTCATAACACTAACAGCGGGAGTAAACGTGTCCTTTCCCATTGTGTCTCTGCTGATAATCAGATGAAGCGGATGTAAGTTGTGGCCTCTAGCAAAGACGGTCCATATCTGCATGAAACAACCTGTAAACTGGAATATTCTCAGTGAGGACAGCCGTGCAGGTGGAGCCCACATTTCATTACTTTGATTTAAATATCTTTCATCCTTTTGCAGGAAAAAAAAGGATCCCCTACACTTGAAAATGTAATTCTTTATCACCTCGTCCTGCTATACAACGGTATTAAAGGAAAACAGACGTCTTCAAGGTTGAGTTGCAGCGTTGACTAATCTCGTTAAGTCTTCATTCGCTCTCTGTGACTCCAGAGAAGGTAAACAGACACCAAGAAGCAGTGAAGTGAAGCGTGACCTCTTGTCAGATACCAGAATGTGAAAGCACCCACGCACTTTTTTTTTTTTTTTTCAGAGGTGAAATAAAACTGAGTGCATACGTCTGTGAGGATTCTCCGTCATCCAGGTCAGGGTCATCCTAAGAGCTTCAGCAGAAAGCAAGTGGACTTCTCTAATGAGCCATTAGCCACGTAGGATGACAATAAACATGTAAAACTCCCCATCAGTCAGTTAGAACTGGAGAAGTCTCTTGGATGAGAGACGAAACATGAGAGGTGAAACATGAAACGTTTGGGATGGTTTGAGAGAGGAGTGAAAGAAGCCGTCGAAGCCAAACTGGACATCCCTCAACAGACCTCTCACCTGCTTACACTTCAGTCCTAAGAACTCTCCCCAGGAAGATGAAACCACATCCACACAAAGACCTTAACGAACCCCATTGTGTCAGGGGGGAGCGCTAACGACTCGCATGACGAGGGGGAGGAGCAACAAACCTTTAGACTCTCTGGACTTGTAGAAGGCGGTGTTGTATGGAGGGGTGCAGGTAGACTTTGGTGGCATGTGGAGGACAGTCAGAAGTGGTTTATTTGCAAATTTTTAAAGAAACAGCACACCTTCAAAAAGAAGAAAAAAAGAAATTGCAAGAGAGAAAAAGAAAAACTAACTAGAAACCTTTCACAAGTCCTGCAGCCTTCATGAACAAACTACTTCCTAGCTTCTTCTTCTTCTTCTTCTTCTTCTTCTATGGTACTGCCTGGCTTCTCTCCCAGCACACACACATACACAGGGCAGGGTTAAACTGTTCAGTTGAAACTGGCCAATCAGAACACATCTGGATCACGCCTACTCAGTGAACCAATAAAAATGCTGCTTTGGAGGCGCGCCCCCATTTTTAACTTCCAAGTCAAGATGGCCGCTGCAAGGAAGGAACTCAGGTGAGGACTTCTGTTTACTTGTTGTCTTTTTCTTTCCTAACCGGCTGCTCACTTTAATCAGACAGGTGAACTTGGAAACAGTTTTTCTCTGCAGGCGTGTTGTTCATGTCCACCTCTACATAAAACATCTGCATGTGGTCCAGTAGGGAGCTCATGCTTCCCAACAAACATTCGACAATCTCCCTGCAGAGATTTCAATGATAGATTTTGCAGTAACTGAACACACAGTAATTGGAGGGGAAGCTTTATTTTTATATTTCAGGATTGGCATTCGTTGTTTAGCTCCATTTAAATGGTTTCTTTAGTGGAACCGAAGAAAGCATCTTTATTTTCATACATACAACATTGCAAAAAGGCAAACACGTGGTTAAAAACCTCGCTTCCTGCATTGTCCATCCATCCATCCATCATCCATACACCTTCATCCTCACTAGGGTCATGGAGGGCTGGAGTCTATCCCAGCTGACTCAGGGTGAAGGCAGGTTCACCTGGACAGGTAACCAGTCTATCACAGGGCTGCTTCCTGCATTGTCATTTCTGGAAATCTCACTTCCTGGTTTTCAACATTCACGTTCTCCACCACCTCAGCGTGCATCTCTGCTGCACAGATTCACGAGCAAAGAAGTAGTTCTGTTCCTGTTTGTCAGAATATTCGCTTTTTGCTGATGGTTTCCAGAATATTAACTAATTATTTAAAGTTTTAAATTAAAAAGTAATAAAACTGATGAAGACTGTCATGAATCATCAGAAGTTTTCAACCAGAAAAGCTGTAAATGAGTTTAACAGAGAACGAAGCATTGTTTGGAGGGACATGTTGGTTGGAGCGTCTAATCAGCGCATCCTAATCAGCTGCAAGTTCGTTAGTGCTGAATAATTTACCACTTGATTGTATTTAATAAAACATTTCCCATTGATTAAGACCTTGCACATCCCAAACACGTTGCCCGAGTGCGGCACAATGAATCAGGGTTTCCAGCCGGCCTCCTCCTCCGGTTCCCCGCTGATCGATAGCGTCCCGTGGCCTGAACTGGCACCGCTCGGACCTCCATGTTTGGATTTCAGCCACCACGCCACCTTTTCTCTGGATTTCAGCACTATGTCACTGTCTGGCTCCGAGGCCGCTTTGTCGTCCGCAGGGAAAAAAAAAACAGGAACGTTAAAGCAATGTAAAGCCGAACGAGACAGAAAAGAGCTGCTCGCACATGTCTGATTTATTCACCTTCAGACGAATGGCTGTAGAAATGCCTCCAGTCGCTCTGCTCCATGGCCACCTCTCGCCTGCACCACTCCCTCTCCAGGAGTCCCATCCATATGTTCATGTAGTCGGTTCCTGCATCTCCTCCGCTCGCTGCTTCCAGGCCGCTCAGCAGCTGGTCGGCTTCATGTTGCTGCTCCATCTCTTCTTCCTTTTCTCCTGAAGTCTCAGACGTCATGCTTTCACTCACTGCATATAAAACACAAGAATCCTGTTTGTTGTAGAACAAATTAAAGCTGCTGTTTGAATACTTTTTACTGTTTTATTGCTCTAATAAAACAGCATCATCTGCATAGGCGGTTGCAGAGCAACGTCAGATACAGAAGACGCTCAAACTTGACGATGCATCGTTCACGCCGCACAAGGAGCGACGAAGAACGCGGCGCTCCAGACGTGTGCCACCGAGTGTGTTTTACATTCCTGAACCATCAGATATGAGTGTGTTTATGTTGAAATGAAGTCAGAGAGAGAAATTTAGAAGCTAAAGGGCTGCAGTGTTTAGCGTCCGACCCGTACAGCTTCGCTTCTGGCCACTCGCTCCCATCAATATTTTTACTAGAGATAATTTACTGTGCATTTTGTGCCTTTATTAGGATCGTGGCCGCGCAAAGAGACGGCAAACGTGGGAAAGAAAGCAGGATAACAACATGCAGCCAGGAACTGAACCGGGCTCTCCCTGCCCAGAGCGTTTGCACCCATGTGGAATCTGCTCGGCTACAGGGTCGACGGCTTTCATCTGTTTCTGATGATATTTCTGTGGGAATGTAGCAGCGACTATATTTACGCACCATTTTCTCCATTTTATGACTTCCTCGCAACTTATTTTTTGAACTTGCACAAGGATTTTTTATTGTTATTGTCATTATTATGGACGGAACATGCATGCTTTTGGGAAAAATGAAGATAATTGTTGATCTGTTACTTGCTTTATGTATGTAAATGTGTATAAATATGCTTCTTTTTCCACTTTATTGGAAAGATAGGACAGAGAGAAGGATGGGAAATGTTCAGGAAGAGTGCAGGGGAATGAGATGCAGCAGGGCCGGACTGTAGACCTGCTGCCTGGAGGTGTTTGTGGGAGATGCTGCAACCGCCGGATTTTAGTTAATGAAGTGATATTCTCCTGTTCACACACTTTGGCTTTCCTTTTATTTCAGTCCGATTCCTTTTATCCAAAGCAGAGAAACACATTCATGCACCAGTGCATGCAAGGTGCTGCCTGCCATTGGGAGCTACTTGGTGTCTTCCCAACACTTGGACTGTGGACAGTTGAGGGATCAAACCTTGCGATTAGAGGCCAACCAGCTCAGCTACTTGAGCTACTTGTTCACTGAGATTCTTCACATATTAAAGAATGTGTTTACTGAATCACTCCCACTCACTTAAACACGACAACGCTGCCTGAAACGATTTATATTCCTTATGATCCCCAACTCTGCTGTTGTTTTGGCACGACAAGACGATCTTAATTCATAATCCGTGGCATTTTTCTTTTAGGTTTCCTCATTGAACTCTGGTTTGTCTGGTCTGCAGCAGTCTCTCCTCTGTGTTTGTTTGCTGAGAATTTGTGGTGAACCAGGGAACCTAAAGTTGTGGGTTTGTGTTCACATGGCTTTGTAAGTGCTGATTGTGTTGTGCAAACTTATACGTGGGAATAACTCAGTGACTCGAATTGAGAAATGAAGGGATGACCTGAACCACACAACGCTACTCATTTTAAAATTCTCCACGTTCGGCCGTCCTCAGCCCAAAAAACTCAGCTGACTGCTCGTTTAAAGACGACCTGTTGTTTAGCTGAACGTCTGCTCTCAGCTGCCTCCCCTTTCTGCTCCGCATCGCTTTGCGCTCTATCAGCTGCAAATGGCACCAGTACAATGCTGCTAAGAGATTGTTTGCCTTGGGCTATACCTCTCCCATTTCTGAAGTGACGTGAGACCACAGCTGGGAATTTGTAAATGTTTATTTTACACGCCTCCCTATTTGGCAGTCAGAAGCAAAAAAGAAGCCACTTGTGCCTTAAATAAAGTCGGTCACAGAATGCAGTCGTCTGCAGCCGTGTAAACGTTAATGACCGTTTAGGTGTGCAGCGTGCAGAGTGACAGCACATCAGCATGATGTAGCCATAATTAATGCTGTCACTCAATCATGTGTGAGAGCACATGATTGAGTGACAACATTACTAATGTGTAACACCACATTTAATAGACTCAGTGATATACTCGATTAGAAGCACTAAATTCTTCAGGTTGTGTCATCCGTGACAGAGGAAATATCACATGATCCACCCGAAGCATTGTGGGATTGAGAGAAGAAAGTAGTGTCATGAAACTGATTTTGTTTATAAAAGCTGGAATTTCAGTGCGTTCTGTATAAAACAAGCACAATCGTGACTCCATAATCTGACCCTTAACAATCCTAAACCTGCTATCCGACATGTTTTTAGGAAAAATGAACAGAACCCATAAAAAACAGCCTTAACATAGCGACAGCCTTGGATTCTGACTCCAACATGACATTTTGTGTCACAAATCAGGATAACAGCGTATTATCTGACTGAACAATCCCACAGATTGGCTACGTTCACACTGCAGGACTTGATGCTCAATGAGGATTTCTTTGTGACTTCCTTCACGTTTCCAGTTCAATGCGACTTGTATGTGATCTGCTGTGTGAACTTCATACGACCCAAAAGTGTCCCGCATGCGCACAAGAGGACACGACGACGTCACACGCAGCGAGCGTGCTCAGTGGAAGTAAACATGGATGGTAACGGTGGAGCGTATCTGCCACTCCCCCGCCGCCACCGATGGAGGAAACAGAAGTGTGAGCGCTAACTAAACTAGCATCAGCAGCCAAGTACTGCCTGTGTGTTCTGGACACTTCCACCTCGTTGGAGCGCTCCCCCAGGATGGAAGTGTCCCCCAACCACACCGAATGTTCAGATATTCATCATTAAATGGGCCTGAATATCCAGAGACCAGAAAGTACTATTGGGACCAGCCCTACTAGTTATTATAACAACTATGAACAATAAATATTAACAACTAATGAGCCTTCCAGCATCATCATCAAGCCCACCTTGTATCTCGACCTCCGTCTTGACAATCCGACAGCCTTGCTATCCGACATAAAAGAAGGTTTTACATTTAGTGTCGGGTTATCGAGTCACGACTGTGTTTAACTCTCAGTATTCTGACATTCAATAAATATGCCGCCCTACAAACCGGAAGTGATTTCAGGTACAGCTTCTGTCTGCAGCCTGTTTGCATGACGCACAACTGAAGCCGATCAGGACGCCTGCTACTGTGGTTGACTAAAGTTGACTCTGTTCTATCGCGGTTGTTCAGTTTCCTTCTGTTAACATCTCTGGATACTTACTGGTGAGTGGAGGTAATCCCATGCTGCTGCTGTTTCCTTTTAAAACGTTCTGCTTTTCCCACCTCCTGCGATCCCACTCGATGATGAGCTGTTTTACAATCTTCTTGGCTGCGTACTCGTCTTTGCTTTCAGGTAGTTTGTCACTAATGTCTTCCTCTGGCGGCGGTACGTCGTCTCTCTCCGGGTAGGCGCTGAGGTAAAAAGAGTTGTTTCCTGCCACCATCTCCTCCATCTTCTCCAGCAGCTCCGTCACCTGATCTTCAGCTTCACTCGTGTTGTTGACGACATGATACCTGTTTCCGCATTTCTCAGTAAGCCACCGGAGAGACTTTCCTTCGCTTTCAATGTGCTGCTCAATAGTTTTGTCCCCCAGGGTGTCTCCGAACGTGAACACCATGATTACGTGTCTCCAGACTCTCTGTCCAAGCAGCCTCATGTTGCCCTCCATGAGCCTTCTCTGCTCCTCGGTAAATGCTGTGTCCAACGGCACCGTCAGCAAAATGACGTTTGGTGACGGAGAGCACAGAGACACTCCGTCTAAAATCTCAGAATTCAAGAACGAAGGGCTGAACATTGCCGAGAAGTACTTCCACCATCCGGGAGTGTCCACGATGACGACCTCTCTTCCAGCCACCTCCCCGCTTTGCTTCAGAGCTTTCACCGTTCTGTCACCGGAATGAAACTTGTCAGCCCTCAGAATGCTGTTCCCGGTGGCGCTCTTCCCGGAAAACACCCACCCCACCATCAGGATCCTCAGGCTGGGTGCCGGTTCTGCAGAACAAGACAGATGTTAGAGATCTGCTCGGTTTAGGGAACAGTTTGGCTTTACTTGACCCTTGGGTGTTGTGTGGGTCAGCGTTTTAAAAAACCAACAAGATCCATTTAACCCTCAGAACCAGCCAGCAGGCATGCATTTGAAAGGCATGTTTTCTTTTAAAAAACAAACTAAATTGCACCATTTATTAAAGCCAGAAGCTGTAAAAACTAAACTCATTTCACAGCTGGAGCTCTGATCAGCAGATTTTTGAACATATTATGTTTGACATACGGCTTCGTCTGGCAAAATAGCCGAAGGAAAAGCTTAACATTTCACTGAAATCACTTTATTCTGTCTGATTTAAAATAAATACATAAACCAGTTACACCAGATTCAGTAAGACAATAAAAATCCTTCTTTCTTGGTGCGACAAAGAAGCCACAACTGACTCGACTGTGACCAACCATCCATCCATTATCTATACACCTTAATCCTCACTAGGGGGCCTGGAGTCTATACTAGCTGACTCAGGGTGAAGGCAGGTTCACCTGGACAGGTAACCAGTCTATCACAGGGCTACACTTAGAGACAGACAACCAAGCACACTCACATTCACACCTACGGACAATTTAGAATCACCAATTAACCTCAACATGTTTCTGGACTGTGGGAGGAAGCCGGAGAACCCGGAGAGAACCCACGCTGCACGGGGAGAACATGGAGACTCCACACAGACAGATTCTGGGTGTCCTCACCGGGACATGAACTGGCGACGATGCTAACCACCGAGCCACCGTGCAGCCCCGCGACTAACCGTCACATGACAAAAATCCTGAAAGTGAACTGCAGGCTGTTTTTACACAGAGCAGAGGGGCCACAAGAGACCGAGCTGAAAATAAAACACACTTGAGCAGTAATGTAAATGCAGCAAAAATGCGACACAGAGGATGTCAGCAAGTTGTTTAAAGATCCATTCTGCATGATGAAATGAACTGTAAAGACTGTAGCACCTCTGGGCATTTGGAAAAATGTTGTACGTATTGAGTCTAGTATTTTTGTTTTTCTGAAACTAGTAATTCAAGAAATTCAAATTGCTTTTTGTTTTTTAGTGACTCGTGTTGCATCTACTTCCTGCCATGGTTGTGTTTTTTTCCAAAGAGGTGCAGGATTTTGTATTGCAGTGAAAAATGAGTCCACAGTGACTAAAAATGGGACAGAAGCAAAAAGTGCACAGAAGTTGCTTATAGTTTGGAAGGTTAATAGCAGACTGGACTCTGACAAAGGGGAACATTTGAACATTTTATTACATTAATGCACCCAAAAGTTAAAAAATATATTTCTACAGTCAAACCATTTGAGTCATTTCATAACAAGTCGTCTTATTTTCTGAACTATAGTTTTACTTGTACCTTAAATTAGATCAGGGGTGTCCAATCCTGGTCCTCGAGGGCCACAGTCCTGCATGTTTTAGATCAGGGGTGTCCAATCCTGGTCCTCGAGGGCCACAGTCCTGCATGTTTTAGATGTTTCCCTCTTCCAACACACCTGATTCACATGATCAGGATCGTCATCAGGCTTCTGCAGAGCTTGATGATGAGCTGATCATCTGAATCACGTGTGTTGGAAGCATCTAAAACATGCAGGATTGTGGCCCTCGAGGACCAGGATTGGACACCCCTGAATTAGATCGTTTTAGCTCATGCATATGAGTGCAAACAATCTCAGCTGACCTGTCAGCAGACTCCTGAGTTTCTGTCTTTGTTGCTGTGACTGCAGACGCAGCTCCTGTGCTCTTTTCTCTACTTCCGTCCTCCTCTCCTCCACACTTTGCACCAGCGTGCCGTCAGCTTGGTAACAGCTGTTTCTCGCCACCATTGCATCGATCTTCTCAAACAGCTCTTCGACTTTCACCCCGCTGTCGGTGCCATCCTCACAAAGACTGTGATATCTCTTACCACAGGCCTCCAGGAGCGACCGGAGCGGCGCCCCTTCAGAATCGATGTAATCCTCGATGGTTTTGTGGCTCGGATGGCCTCTGTGGCTGAAGACCACCACGGTGTGATCCCAAACCTTCTCCCCAAAAAAGTGTTCCAAGTGCTCCTTTGTTGCCTTCTTGTATGCGTCTTTGAATGGCAGCTCGGCGTTAACCACCAGGAGGAAAGCGTGCAGCGGAGGAGGGCACAGAGTGACGCTGAGAATCGCCCCAGTTTTAAAAAGTTCTGGTGTATCACAGAGGCGATACCCTCGCAGCCACCCGGGGGCTCTGACCAGCGAGACTCTCCTCCCGCATGCGTCTCCTTCGCCTCTCTCGCAGCGGGACGTCGCATCTCGAGGATCAAACGCCTGTCTTCCCAGGATGATGTTTCCGACGAGATATTTCCGGGAGCTTTTTGATCCCACGAGCACCGCGTTCAGCTCTGACGGGGAGACAGCGAGACACAGACAGTAGCGTGAAGCAGGGAAACAAAGGCTCTCGTTCACAGTGTGAGAGTTTACTGAAGGACTCACCTCTTCTTGATCTCTTCATGTTTTCTGCAAAGTAGAAGCAGGAGTTGGGCCTCTAATGGGTTTGCTTTCTTTCATGTCTTGCTGTGGAGTGAGCTGAGCACAGACACACTGTTGAATCTTTGATCTGTTTACATGACCGACTGCATATTTTTACGTTTGAGCTGCAGGTCCAGTTCTTAGGAACGCTTGATGTTACCGGTAAACCACGCCTTCATGCGGGCACTGCTGTTTGTTTCCTGCTTCCGTACTTTTAGACAAACAAACAGCTGACAATCAAACATCTAAATAAATGGTTTCATGAATCAATGGCCTTCAGAGATCCCCATCCAGGGATCTATATGGGACACTATGGACGATACCCTCATCATAAAAACACAAAATGCAGATATGAGGCTTGCTTTCCAAGAATTGTGGTCAGATTCTTGAAGAACCCAAGTGAAGGAGACACTTGAGAGAGTTGTGGCTAAACCGCTCTTCACAATTTTCACCCCATCTGGTGAGGAAGTTAAATATTTCATCGACACGTTAAGACTCCCGAACACTGGAGCTGTGAGCGATGCGAACATCCAATCAGAACATCCAACGTGCGCTGCTTCTTCTTGTGCAACCGTGACTTATTTCTAAATAAAGCATATTTTAATTTTGAGTCTGAGGCTGGTTAAAGAGAGATTATATGGACAGATCAGATAATTCCGTCCGTGTCAGCTGTCGCGTCCTAGAAACTCCGACATCATCGCCGGTATGTTGTCGAACTGGTTGTTCTGGAGAGATTCCAGGTCCCAGAGCAGCTTACCAGTGTCAGCCTCTACCTGCTGCCTCTGCCAGCGTCCTTATGCAACCGAATTAAAAGGAACGCACATGTACACACACGACCCAGTGCAGTTCATGTTCACTGTTGATGCTGCGTTGCCTCAGTGAGAATGTGAGCAAAACACACCGGATGTCTGTATTGTGATAGCTGGTACGTCTAATACCAGTATGCCAGAAGGGGAGGCACAGGGAGCTCGCCAGCATGACCAGTAAGGCCTGAATAATTATCCGCTGTAATCCAGCTCCCTGGAGTCAAACACTGGCCGCATACTTTGGATTTTACCAAAACCACAACGGTTGCTTCACGGAAATCCCCTTTAACCGGGTTGGAAATGAGCGGAATTACACATTAGCATAATTAATCAGATCTTAAGTAACGAACGCCGACGGAGGCTGAGTGTCGACGAATCCAGGACGCTTTGTGAAATTAGATCAACAGCAGTTCTAGGTAGAAATAAATCCTAATTTAATGGAAAATAGCACATTTTCTGTTTGTTTTCAAGGATTCAAGGAACTTTTTTTGTCATGCCAGCTCATGTTTACATGTCTGTGGTGGTCGGGTCCTGGTTTTTAATAAGCCTAATAAATAATAAGTGTAATATAAATAATAAGTACAGTGTAAAACAAGAGCAAAATAAGTGTAGCTATAGTAAAAATATACACATTAAGTAGGAAAGCCAACATTAGCCACTCAATATTTGTGTAAACAGCGCGGTAGAGCGTAGATTGCACTTGTATAAAATGAGAATGTTTATTAATTGCATAGAAAAGTCTGTAAAACTACAGAAATTATTTGTAAAACAAAAACCCAACAGTTGTTTTGAATATTGCATCACATAAAAACCTTTCTTTTTCATTTACTGTATTATTCAAACAGTATTCAATGATTAAATCCCATGAAAAAATCTAATTCAATGACAATAATTAGCTGTAATTACACATGTGGCTCTTAATATAAAAGTTTATGTCCATAATATCAGTTTAAATATCAGTGTTTGATTGTAATAACTCAGGAAAAATCTGTAAAACAAAACTGTTTTACTTTAGAACTTTACTTTAGAAGTTTCTTGGAGGTGTTAAAATTAATTAAATAACAGTATTTCTAAACAAAACATATAATTAAAATGCTTGTAAATAAGTTGTTTTTGCGTTAATTTGACAGTTTGACGGCTCCTGTTTGGCTGCCAGTCATTTGTCTTGTTCTGATTCTCTTCAGTGTCAGTTTTTTGCCCTTTTTAAATATTTTAATAACATTTGATTTGCACATTAATTTGACTGAAATCAACACGAGTGGGACGAATAAATAAAACTGACAGAATTTTGAGTTTATTAAATGTCTTTTTTTTTTTTTTTTATCACGTTGTTTCCACCTGTAACTTCTCTCCTGACGACTTTAACACAGTCGCGTGTGATTGATGCACACGTGCTGAATGTCAAGAAGGTTAATGAACGGCGTCGATGCTGAATATAGATCATACGGTTAGAGGGGACAATGAGGTGTAGCTCATTAAGAAATTCTTTACAGCTTTACCTCAAAGCGACAGTAATGGTGAAGAAGGCTTTTATTTAGCTTAAACAGAGGATCACAAACAAACTAGCTGCGCTGACAGTCGACTAAATTTAGACATCATGTCGTCTCGTTTGACTATAATTTCTTCTTAATGAACTAACCTTCTGGCTTTCTGAAGTGGTTGCTATGCTTCATTTTCAGTGTGTTTTGGCTGCTCTTGGCCCCATATGAGGTTTCTGGGGAATCTGTGATAGCAGCCCACAGCCTGACCCGCTAACCTACAGCTGCACAGACTTCCTACAGGTCAGTCATCTTGCGTACGTCTGCTTACTGTCGTGTAAAGAACCCTCTGGTCGGTTGTTGCGCACTTTGATCACTAGTCGACTGCAGTTGTCTTTACTCTGAGTTTGCCGTTTCCCAACCAATGCAAGTGTGAAAAAAACGAGCATTACGTCCTCTTGAATGAGGACAGAAGTTGTTGCTCAAGGGATCTATTTAACAGCTCCTATTGAGGACAGGGAACAGGGGTTCTTTTCTTTTTAATGTCTGGGGGGAAAAAAGGATGTAAAATCAGACATATGAGTCATATCTTTGACCTACATCTGCTCAAAGCGTTGCCTGCATGACGTTTTGCATCTTTACACTGGAAAAGCTACGGAGTGAGTGCAGCGGGGTGACTGGTCGACCGCGTAGATTTGAAGGATGTTCGCGTTCGCTTTTTCATTTCACTTCCAGCGTCTACTGCGTGGCCACAGGCTGGTTGGTGGAACTCTCATCCATCCATCCATCCATCATCTCTACACTTTCATCCTCACTAGGGTCGTGGGGGGCTGGAGTCTATCCCAGCTGACTCAGGGTGAAGGCAGGTTCACCTGGACAGGTAACCAGTCTATCACAGGGCTACACTTAGAGACAGACAACCAAGCACACTCACATTCACACCTACGGACAATTTAGACTCACCAATTAACCTCAACACCTTTTTGGACCTTGTGGAAGGAACCTGGAGAACCTGGAGAGAAAGATCCCAGGTGTCCTCACCGGGACTCAAACCGACAACCTTCTAGCTGTAAGGCAACTGTGCTAACCACAGAGCCACCTTGCAGCCCGAGTTAAAACCAAAAAACCACTAATGTAGCATTAAGGTCTGAGTATCATGGGATAATCCGTAGTTATTTTCGAATTCAAAAACACGGTTAACCTGATTCTTTAGCTGGAAGCTCAAGAACAAACCGGAGAAATCTTCAGTTCACAGACCCATCCATCATCTCCACACCTTCATCCTCACTAGGGTCGTGGGGGGCTGGAGTCTATCCCAGCTGACTCAGGGTGAAGGCAGGTTCACCTGGACAGGTAACCAGTCTATCACAGGGCTACACTTAGAGACAGACAACCAAGCACACTCACATTCACACCTACGGACAATTTAGACCAATTACCACCAATTAACCTCAACACCGGGACGCGAACCGGCGACCTTCTTGCAGCCCAACTCTCTGCTAGAAAACATGATTATCACAACTTTGTACATCACCAAAACTGATAATTAAAATTGTGTATATTTGTAACCCAGCAGATTATGCCATATTTTCAGATGACCTATAATGACCTATAGTGAAATACATGCTTGTTTTTTGTTCACAGCTGAACTAAAGCAGCCAAAATTAGTCTATAAAACAACTAATATGTCATATTTTAACTGGTATACTAACAAATTAATGCACCAGCATGAGCCAATAGCAATGATTCAACTGAATGGAGGCTGTAAATTGTCACCCTGGTCATCTGAGCGCAGACCGATTACTCCAACAGTCTCTATGGAGTTGTCCACTCACCACTGGAAACTGGGTGACCCAGTAAGAATGAAACACCTTTTTAATGGTAGGATAACCACAAGAGTAACGAATAACATCAATAACGTCTCTGTGCTATTTAAAGACCAACTTACCAGCCACTGTACGTCTTGTTTTTGCTGATCTCCTGTGAATTCATATCTCACCTTGACTTAGAAGTGCACCCCAGGGTGTGTCAGCACGCTGTGACATCACCACTGGGGGTAGGTGCAGGTGCAGCAGAGCACAGAGGGCAGTTAAATACGGCTTTATCGTATAAAATAGGTCTGTCAGGATGGGCCCACCAACTGTCCTGGGTTATGCCCTCACCTTTTCATTTATAGACTTCAGATGGTCAGAGTGGAAGAGAAAAACCACCTTCTACTCATTTATCTCCCTTAAAATGCGACGAGGATGCTGAGGAATGGCACCTTTGTTCTGCGACTACGCCCTGTTTCACGGCGTTGCTAAGCTCTGCGGTTCTGCATGTAGCACGATGGGGCTTCTGTGCTACAGGGACCTGCCTCTTTAACGGACTCTCATCTGTTTCTGTGCAGCAGATGGACGAATCAGAAGGTCGTCATGGAAGTGGTGAGGAGAGACGACCACGGAGGGCAACGAGCCACTTCTCTATGAGCCAAGACCTGGCTGCTTCTCGACAAGTTGTTCAGACCGAGTACTGGGTACATAGAGGGGCGGGGTGAAGAGTCTCTGAGGCTGCAGTCCAAATGTTCTAACAGCAGAGTAGACCAGACTCCCCTCGTTGCATGTATATTATTATATTCTTTTTAACATAGAGGAGTAATTATTTCTTTCTACAACAGAATGGACGCCATGAAACAATGAAGATGTTGTACTGGACCTGATAAAGGACAGATCGAGAGCAGGGCTCATAGATCAGGTCGTAGTTTAAATATCACAAGTCAGTAACCAGCGTTTCCACCAGTAGCATCATGAGAACCTCAAGGAACTCTGGGGATCTTCAAGGAACCGTCTTTGCTTGCAGGGTTCCTGTAGGAAGCTTTAACAGCTCAGTTAAGAGAACAGGTGGCTGCAGGAACCTCTAATAACTCTAAAGGAGTTCCTGGAGGAACCCCATTAAATGTACTTGTGTACATTGCAATATTTCATCCATCCATCCATCATCTCTACACCTTCATCCTCACTAGGAGGGCTTGTTTGTGGACGGGCTGCAAGGTGGCTCAGTTGGTTAGCACCGTTGCCTCGCAGCAAGAAGGTCGCCGGTTTGCGTCCCGGTGGGGGCGCCAGAATCTCCATGTCTCCATGTTCTCCCCGTGCAGCGTGGGTTCTCTCCGGGTTCTCCGGCTTCCTCCCACACAGTCCAAAAACATGTTGAGGTTAATTGGTGATTGTAAATTGTCCGTAGGTGTGAATGTGAGTGTGCTTGGTTGTCTGTCTCTAAGTGTAGCCCTGTGATAGACTGGTTACCTGTCCAGGTGAACCTGCCTTCACCCTGAGTCAGCTGGGATAGACTGACATAGATAGATGTTTCTGGACTGTGGGAGGAAGCCGGAGAACCCGGAGAGAACCCACGCTGCACGGGGAGAACATGGAGACTCCACACAGAAAGATCCCGGGTGTCCTCACTGGGACGCGAACCGGCGACGTTCTAGCTGTGAGGCAACAGTACTAACCACCGAGCATAGCTGAACATATAATTCTTTAATTTAGTCCAATATTAGATCATTTAAAATCCTACTATTTACATAATATGCAGAATCTATATGGGTTTTTTCATACAGAAAATATTTTTGACATTAAATTATGAAGCGCTTTTGCACAATATTAAGACGTTAATCTACATTTCAGAGGCTGATTTTGTTCGGTTCTGCTCTCCAGTTGTTTTAGGAACATCCATGTATATTTGTACTGTGGCTACAGTTTACTTTTCACGTTTGTTTTCACTGTAATGCTGCTTAATGGACTCATTTGGCTGTTTAATTAGCTGCTTTATTTATTGACATGCACGAAAACTAGCAAACACACAACAACCTCCTTGACACAAAACCGTCCCTGACCTGAAATCAGATCGGCGGATTTGACGCCGGTGATGAATTTTCCTCAATTCTGAGCAGCTGCACAAGCGACACAGCACCTCAGGAGAAAAAAACACCCCGAATAACCTGAATCAGGAACGGAGCGGAGGAAGGACGAGAGGGGGGCTCGCGCCACACAGAGCGGTATTGTTTTGGCCTTTGTATTAGTTTGTGAGTTGTTTGTATAATGCTACTGTTGCGTAAGTCCAGACCCAGATTCTGATCCTCTTAATATCGGCCAGAACTCCTCCATCATGGGACCAGTTATTTTGTGGGTCTTACAGCTGCTCGCAAACACACTCGCATGGACACACACCCGGTAC
Organism: Stegastes partitus; assembly: GCF_000690725.1. Classification (NCBI taxonomy): domain Eukaryota; kingdom Metazoa; phylum Chordata; class Actinopteri; family Pomacentridae; genus Stegastes; species Stegastes partitus. Next base: position 132,640 of record NW_007579267.1, read on the forward strand.
ACATAAAAATCCAAACACACAACACCCATGCAGGAAGGACGTGTTTATTTGTCTGAGAGTTCAGTGAGAAGGGAAGAGGATCGGAGTTAAATGTTTAAACATGTCGCAACACTAAACTCACATGCCCTGTGTGTGTGTGTGTGTGTGTGTGTGTGTGTGTGTGTGTGTGTGGATATTTGGCAGAAGAAAAATTGTTGAAAGTAAGTGAATGATTTAGTGCGGTGCTATGAGAGCGGCACGGGTCACGGTGACCTCAAGTGCACAAGGGTCACGCCTGGAAAAGGTGCTGGATGGTCTCCACGCACAAGATCCCGTCAGTCACACTTTCATTTTTAACCAAGCACATCTTAAAAGAGGGCAAAAAACAAAAATAAGCGACCTGCCGTCTCCCAGAATTCCCTGCACATTCCAGAGGTGGGTTAACCTGCCTGAGTTTAAGGGAGTTTAAGAGGTAGTTATGCTGTATTACGGAGCATTAGAGCGCTTTAGAGGGCCTTAGCAACATATTATTGTTGAAAACAAAGGAGTACAGGATAGGGAGGTTACATAAACCATAAAATGGGTTATGGGGGCAGGGGTTAGTGTGCCTTAACGTGCAAAAATCAAATACAAACCCCGAAGGCAAACAGAGCGATGGAGTGAGGGAGAACAAAAGGAGGCTGGGGAAGCGAGGATGTTATACCGTAAACAAGACAGGCATCCAAAGAAGCCTCCTGCAGAACGAACAAAAAGTGGAAGGCGGTCATGCTTGAATTCCTCAACATCCTTCTTCTGCTCGTGACAATCAGCCATTATTCCCGATCCATCGTCTCCAGCCTTTTTCTCCATCAGCGGCGTGGAGTAGCTCTCAGCTAAATGTCATCTTTGATGTGCAAAGGTGAAAGAAATGCTTTATTGTTCACCCCGGGGGCAGCTTGGAGTCACAGCCCAACATGTTCCTGTTAGGCCTCTTCCTTGTGTAGTAACTCAGCTGATCCATTACACTTTCTCAGCCATCATGAGACGGAGGACTCAGTGCACCTCTGATCTCCGTCTGCTCCCTCATTATTTCAACCCGGAGCTGCATTTCATTGCTAAGCGACTGCTAGCGGCCGTGCGAGACCAACGATGAAGCGAATTTAGGCAGCAAAACAAATTCAGGCTTCCAGGTTTAAAGCAGCTACAGTCAATATTTTTCATATAAACAATCAGAATCAGCTCCACTGGCCAAGTATGTGAACACACACAAGGAAGCTGATTCCAGTTTTTAATTAGCTCTCAAAGAACTGATACGACAAAAAACACATTTAAACGAGAGCAACGGGTTATTATGGAGTAGTGAGAGCGCCAAATGACAAAAATAAATCAATAAAAGAATAAAAAAACAGTTGTTCTTTAGCGGAGCTGATCAGTTTCCATTCACAGCATCATGCTGCTGAAGATGCTCCGTCAGAAGGTCCAGGATGGAGCTGCTCATGTTCTGAGGAGTCTCCCAGCAGTCAGGGAGGACCTGGTTTATCCAGCTGGCCCTCCAATGAAATATGACTTAGATTTTATTTTCATATACACAGTTACAGTCATAAGATTTGAGCAAAATAGTCCTACAGGTGATGAAGACAAGACCACAATTCAGACAAACTGCTACGGAACCGTCAGAGCCAGCAGCAGATTTCAGAAAGTCTTGCCTACATCAGGCTACTGTGAGCGCTGACCACCGTCACAGCTGTCAAACCGGGGCGCTCACATCTCTGAAATCGTTGGAGCTAAATTTTAAGCATTTTATCTTGATCCACTGACCACAGATGTGATGTTTATACTTTCTCACCTAAAATAATCTTAAAACTACATCATGTGTCACAATAACAGTAGAAGTTACAAAAACAACTTGTGTTACCTTTGAAAGTTTTCTCTTCGGCTTTCATCGCTGGTTGGCGTGAAATGCATTCTGGGATACTTAATGTCCAAAGTCTACATGAGGCTTTTCTCAAAACTCAAGGATGCGAGTCTGTACTCGCTTACTGTTCCTTCTGCGCCTGCACATGATGTTCCTACTGCGCACCTTTTTCTGCACATCTTTCCTTTGCTTTTAAATGTCGCTTTCAAAGCAAAAAAAAAAAAAGAAAAAGTCACTTTAAATTAAATGTTGCTTTAAAAGAAAAAAAAAAGAAAAAAAGAAAAAATAATTTAAAATAACTTAAAAATAATTTAAAAAATCAAATTAAAAAAATAAAAATTATTTTAAAAAATAAAAATAAAAACACATTTTAAAAACAAAAAAATATATATTACTATATTTATTCTTCTTTTTATTTCCACTTTTATTTTTTTATTCTTTTAGGTTATCGCAGAAAAATGAATGTTAAATGTTCCAAATGCTGATATGTGTGTGAAAGAGCAAGTTTAAAGTCAACCAAAGTTTCACTGCAAACTTACAGCGAAGCAAAGTTTACTGCAAATACAATTATTACACAATAAATACAAAGTTAGTAAAACTTCAGCACAACGGTTCCCAGAAGTTGCTTGTACTCATAGAGAATTATCACATATTGTCTCTCAGCTTATTGCTTTGGATTTTACTTCTGTTTTGTTTCACTCTCAGGGCTGCAAGGAAGGCGGCATCGTTGCCTCGCAGCTAGAAGGCCACCAGTTCGTGTCCCGGTGAGGAAACCTGCGTGGAGTTTGCATGTTCTCCCAATGTGGGTTCTCTCTGGGTCCACTGCCTTCACCCTGAGTCAGCTGGGACGGACTCCAGCCCCCCTAGTGAGGATTAAGGTGTATAGATGATGGATGGATGGATGTTTCACTCTCACTGCTCGACTCTGTATCCGTTTCCTTTCCCCTGCTGCAGCTGTTTTCAGTGACTGCCCAGCAACAAACAGCAGACACACAAATTGCACTGACGGCAGGTGAGCAGAAGCCGGTTCTGTCGATCAGGACTTGGTGCAGACTAAACACGGAGCTAATAGGGAGGTAATTACCTGACTTAGATTCATCAGGTGGACACAAACACAACTCCAAATGAATGATAATAGTGTTGCTTCCTCTGAGTAACAGAAGCTGTGTGGTGTTGGTTTTTGTTTTATTCTCTGATCCGAAATGCATCAAGCAAAGGAATGCAGCAGAGCAGAGGAACCGAAGAAAGTCGACCGGATAAAATGAAGTAAAACGATGGTTTATGAGTCTGAAGGAGAACCACTTTTTTTCCCTTTGAATCTGTTTTTCTTTTGTCTTTATTCTTACGTTGTTACTCATCTTCTGTCCATCTTTTATCCTGTCTTTAGGATTAAAACATTATAAATAAGACCTTTTTTATGTAGCGCCTTTTAAAAACAGAGTTTAAGTGCTTTGACAGACAAGCCACCAAAAAAACAATAGAAAAAAAGGCTAGAGAAGCAAAAAGTAGAGAAATGGAATTAAAAGCGATGCAAAATACACAATTTCCTTCTAACAAACATCGATTTATACGAATAGAATAATACAAGTAGAAAAAGTGCAATATCACAAACTAAAAACATATAAATGTGAGTCGATAAAATGGGTTCCAAGAATAAGAAGCTGATTCCGTGAGCTGACTATCTGCACAAAAGACAAATACATATTAATCCGTCCATTATCCGTCCAGGTCTCCTGCCCTTCCTTGGTCTGTACAGCGGCTCCACCGTGACCTTGACCTTTCCTCTCACAGCTTTACTCAGCCATAATGTCACAGCAATAAATAGAGATTTGATCTGTTATTAAGGAGGAAAAAAAGCAGATGTGAAGGGCAAGAAAACTGAATCAACTTTGGATGGACAACACAAAGCATGAGGGAGACAGGAGTGGATCAAATTTATCGTTTTTAATGTGTTTTTCTTCAGTTGCATGAAAGGTTTTCAATTTTTTACCCTTTTTTTTTTTTTGCAGAGGAAGGAGCACAGAAAACTTACAGTAGGGAAAGGAAGGAAGGGGAGCAAGAGGAGGGGATGGATGTGAGGAAAACTGCTCCTTTCATTCCCCCCTGAAGGTAAATAAACCAGCATAACAAAGGGCAGCTCTTTCTGTGCACACAGACCTACTGACACACTCTCGGGCATCCCCGGAGCAGGGATTGGACGAGAAACAGAAAGAGAGAGAGAGCAAGAGAGAGATACGGAGAGAGAGAGAGCGCACAAGTCTTTCCCACCCCTCCACAGCTGCTGTACTACCAGCAGCAGCAGCGCTACTGGAGACGGATATGAGAGCAGGGCGGCGATGATGACCGGCCACTTGGACTCTTAGACCACCTCATACTGACTCAACAACCTCCCAAGTCCACTTTTTGGCACGCCCAGTCTACTTCCATTAACCACCGTGGATCTTGAATGGATTCTAGGCTCCAGATTGGACCCGGGATCCCGACACCGGACCCGACCGCCCGCGCACCCTGGAACATCAGCTCCATCAACCCGCACCGGCTCATGGAGCTGTCTCCGGTGGCTACAACTGTGAGTAACCAGCTCCAACTATTTCATTTCGTGTTTTTAAAAATTTCATTTTCTTGCTTGGGCAGCTTGTTTGGGTGAGCCCGGAGAGCTTATGCGCGCTGCAGCGATGCGTAACAGCCGCATCCAGAGCAGCCAAACGCACCACAGCTGGAAAAAAAAAGCAATAACAAGCACACAAACTCACAGATTTCTGGCTGTAATTGTGACTTGTCATTCCTCCAATGGATCATTCATAAAAATTTTGCAGAAGTCTCCCAGAGGGGAGGTGTGAATGAGAGATGTTGAGTGAATGAATGAATCACAGCATCCTCCTCTGCGCATCAGCGCTCCGTTCATTCAGCACCTGACCTGAATGAAGGCAGCGCACATCTCGTTTCCTCTGAAGGTGTGTTATTGTGGTTAGAAGAAAAAAAACAAAACAGCTGCTGTGGGTGTAGTTATGTGTCACTTGTGTGGTGGAAGCACTCCTTTGTGCCATCTGTGTGCGTCAAAATGAGCCATTCATTCATGGTTTTCCTTTACATCAGGCATATTAGTTATTATTAGGATAATCTGTAGTGAGTTCAGAGACATCATTTCCTGTGAATAATGCTCCTGTGATATTTCTGTGTGACTTTTGTGATCCAGTCTTGCTCTAAACAGCATTGATCTGATTCTCTTTCACCGCAATTTGTGCCTTAACAACCTCAGATGAGCCCCTTAATTGTCCAATTTGTGTCCTAATCTTAGCTGATCTCAGTCTGCAGCTCAGTTCAGGTCCTTATTTCCCCTCAAGAGGAAATTCTGTTTGCAGCATAAACACATAAAACAGCTGGGTTGTCTTCCAGGAGTGATTTGGATTGTTTGCTTCTAATTTTTTAATTAAAGGCATGTGATCATCCGTCAGCCGCATCCTTCTGCTGCCTCATTGTTCACTCCTGGAGGACTATTTTGTGCGGTTAATATTTGTGTTGCCAGGTCTCAGGGATAAATCCGACTCCATCTCTCTCTCTGTCTCCCTCTGTGTCTGAGAGTGGGATTAGTTTACCCACAGCCTTCAGGGAAATCTCTTTACACAGATGTGCAGTGGTGTGTTCATCTCAGTACTGTACAATCCAAAGCATGAAAAAAAAAGAAAAGAAAATACTTTAACTTTGCCCCGCAGGAGCCCAGAGACGACTTAAATCAGAGCGATTCCAGGGAGAAACAGCTGTTTTAAAGACATACTGAAAACCACATGGGTGCAGCGCTACGGTAAACGTGGATCAACAAGTGTGAACGGTTCAGTTTGAATTTGGACTTTGAAGCTCAGACCTGCAGGCTTCAGTCACTGTAGCTTTTGTGGTCTGGCGCTGGTGGTGGGAGAGCTGGGAAAACTGATACTGGAACGGTGCCGGAGGGCAGCTTCTGCAGAGACAGATGGGATCTTACACTCAGGAATAAGTGTGGCTTTCATTTAAGAACTCTCGAGGTTTTCTGTCTCTCTCCATATTCCTCATATCACTGTTTGTTGGCTTTTCCCCTCCCTTCAAAATCAAATCTGTAATCTCTGCTCAACTGTAAAAATATGGGTCCAATTTGGAAATCATGTGTCTGTGAGTGGTGGTGTGATTTAAAAGGAGAAAGTGAGATAATGTGTGTCAGTGGGTGGCCCTGTGGGATGTTGTGGGAGTCTTTTCCATATGAAGTTGCAGACAAGGATCCCTGTGATAGGCTGATTGGAGGCTTGTTGGTGAGGTGCAGCAGATTCAGCGAGCAGATAATCAGCTGTGCAGCTACTGCAGCATTCATCAGCGCTGCTTAGTGCCCGAACAACTGAGGAAAATGGGCCATTAGCATCCAGAGAGACAGAATACTGGGTAGCAGTGGCTGATCGCTCGTCTAAATTAGCATTCAGCGGATGCAAAAGTGACGGAAACATGACTGACGTCGAGCTGAAATAGTTGTGAAAAGACGTCATCTAAAATTAATTAAACAAGAATGACATTTTCAGTCATTCAGTCTGCCGTTAATTTGTCTTTCGTGATGTTCACCTTTTGTTCCTGGAAGCAGCTCGTTTAGATTTATACCGTGAGCTAAAGCAGCTATAACTGAAATTAACAGAAGAGTGTTCATGCAAAATGTTTAATAAATCGCATAAATTCTCAAAATGATGTTTAGTGCAACGATCGTTGATGCATCACATCAGAAGGAGCTTTTAATTCCATATAATTAAAAAAAAATGACATTGACACCTGAATGTGCAGCATCAACGCATCCAAACCTGTGTGCTATAGGTAGTTTGTACATTTAAAAAAAAAAGTAAATCTCTTTTCTTCAAGGACGTGTGTTTGAATAATCCAGTATCTGAATTTCTACACAATATCAACAGCAATCATCTGTTTTCTTGTCATTTTTCGTCTTATCTTATTTACTATTTCCTCACTCCTTAACCATATGATTCAACACCTATCGTTTAAAAATGCTTGTAAAATTTCTGTTAAACCGCCGTAATAGATGGCGCCAAGACAGAAGAACCACCTGAGCAGCTCTTATCCTTCATCGGTGGTGTTTAAATAAACCGTCTAGTTGCTAGAATCTAATAGCTGCCTTCCAGACAATCAGTCGTTTCTGTAATTACGTGATGATACCGAATCATCTCGTTTACTCTTATTTACAGAATATGGGAGATAAATCTCTCATTTACTGTCACAGCTCAGTCTCTGGCTCTCTGAGGCGGTTTGATATGTGCGTGACTACAGATAATGAAGACTTGTTTCTGATGAGAATGTGCTTCTCCGCCATGAAGGAACACTGATTACAATAATAGTGTCAGCAGAGGTAGTTTTTATTTAGAGGAAACCCCCCTCGGCCATATTTATTTAATTAGTCGCGGCTGGTCCGGAGTGATGCGGTTTTCTGCGTTTTGAAGATGTGGCCTAAAAAACCGAAGTCGTCGTTCACTCACATACGAAGGGTCGCATGGCTGCTGATGTGAACATGCATGTTCAGATTTAATTACCACAATGGATGTTCCCTGGTCTTGCTTTGCGCTGTCTCGCACTATCTCCTCCACCCTTGATCTCCATTTTCTGTCTCACTCCATTTGTTTGTCTTTGCCTGTTCTATATCACCGTGCATTAGGCAGCCACCAGACCATTTACATTTATATTACTTGCTCTCCACTGATGAGGGAAAAAAAAAAAGCCCAGAAACGTCGGCACCCCGGCTTCAGTACGTGCTCCCAGACACAAAGTGAAGCGCTGCGTTACCACCCACTATTAGCATCTTTAAAACCCCACATGCCACGCCGCCCAACCCGCCTTTCCTCCTTCCTCCCTCCTCCTCCGTGTGATCGGCATTAATCCGGTCCTGAGTTGCTCGACACTGGGAGACGTGCGACATCAGAGGGAGCAGGAGGAAGTGAATCGGGAGGTTTAGTGAGCGGAGGGACGACGACGTGAGGAAAGGAATTAATGAGGGCTGGGAATAAGTAGTGATAGTGGAGGAGGAGGAGGAGGGAAAAAAGAGGAGAAATTTAGCAGAACTTGGAGGTGATCCACCACATCACTGATGGCAGAGTCATCTAAGTGTGTTTACATTCCACACACTCATATGGAGGCCGCGAGCCACATCTGCAACTGGACCTTTTCACTCATTACATAACCGCTCCATCACTTTCCATAGTAGTATTAAAACGCCCTCAATATCAGCACTTGTGACTCTGCAAAAAAAAAAGTAGGTCTTGCTGCAACAGATGTGGGACAAACTTTGCACACATGCGTAAATGCAGCATCCAGGATTAATGAAAGGAGATGCGTGTGTGTTCCAGTTGAAGCAGCAGAGGAAGCTTTAGCCCAGCAGAGTAAAGTCCTAGTAGCCGGCGATATATATAAAAAGAGACACGGCGAGAGTGGAAGCGTCGGAGGGAGTGTGTAAGAATTTCTGATATGAATTCTGAAGGGGAGCTGTGTGCTCTCAGGTGCAGCATCCTCTCAGAAGAAATATGCTGCTGTCAAATGAAAACCTTTTCATTGTCATAAAAAAAAAAAATCTGCTTTTATGGTTTAAGAAAAAAAACAAAAAAAACAACCCTGATTTCTTTAAAGCTGTTTTTTTTTTGTACTAAAGTGCAGCGGTGGAATGTAATTATGTAAGCTGAGGTATTGCATTTTTCTGGAATATGTCATTTTTATGCTGCTTTCTTCTCAGCTCAGTGAGATGCATTTAGAATTAGCCCGACTTCCATGAACTACAAGAATTAAATTGCCACGTGAAGGCAGGAATTCTGCCCTTTGGAAGAACTGAAGCTTCTTTTTGTAAATCTTTTTGGGGATATCCAATCTGCATTTTTACAATTTTCCTTCACTCTCAGCTGTTTCCAAACAAAATGCTCTAAAGCTGGCAACGAAAAGTGGTTAATGGAGCCAAAATATACTAAAACTCCACCACATTTTAACATAAAACATTAAAAGGTGGCAGCGATGTGATCCACCAAGTGGCCAAAAAAAAAGGAAAAAGAAGTCAGATATTAAGCGCAAGTTATTTTTTTGGCCTTTATTTGATGGTGCAGTGAGAGAGAGAGAGACAGGAAAGTGGGGCAGAAGAATCTGTGGAAAAGTGCCATGAGCGGGATTCAAACCCACGACCTCCACATCGGGGACTGTAGCCCCTACACATGGGACGCCAGCTCAACCAGCGGCGCCCGCAAGTGACCTTTCTAATGGACCATTCTTCTTTCTTCTTTGACTCTTCTTCTTCTTCTTTGAATCAAGAATATTTCCTCCACCACTGGTAGCTACTCTGGCAAATCTTCCCCTGAAGAAAAGAGGAAAAATGCAGCGTTTCTACTTTTGTCAATCGAGGACTTTCTTTTTCACAGAGAGGTCATTGACCGCCAAGGAAAGCCTTCAACATGTCTGCAGCCTATAAACCATCAAACAGAAAAAAAAAATACAGAAGTACAACATTTCTACCTGTCTAGAGTTCAGCTGTTTTTTCTGTTTCTTTCCTACTTTTTGCACTGGGTGTTCCCAATTATTCTTGCACTGGGTGTACACTTTTTCTGGAGCTGTTGTAACAGTGAACTTTCCCCACTGTGGGATCAATAAAGTTATCTTTTAAAATGATTCAACCACACCAGAATGTGACTTGTTGGATTTTGTATTTGACCGTTTTGGCTGGAAATGACACAAACAAGTGATAAAAGACTATGAGTTGGAAAACGCTGAATTCTAGTGAACTGTTTTTACCTTTTTACCTAAAGTTCCTCACCCAAAACTACTCACAAAACTTAAAAATGTCACCAGCTCTTGAGAAAATACAACATCTATACCATCTCAAGGTATCCGAGCAAGTTTTCTAAATCTACTAGACTACGAGTTGAGAATAGCTGATGCAGCAGTTCTCTTGGGACTTATTAGTCAACCTCAAATCATTTCTAAAACTAAAGAGCTTAGTGGGGTTCATCACTGAGACGGATTGCAGATTGTGAGAAGAGAGGAAAAGGCAATAAAGCTGCATCCGCCTGCTTCCAAGCGCCAGTGACCGCACGGTACACACAACACAATCAAAAAGCACAAGGAGTTCCTCACTGTGAAAAACCTCCAAGGGCGTGGTGGGAGGACGGAGTGATCCCTGCTTTGGCAAGAAAAGAAGTCAAGAAGAAACCAAAGATTGCCATCGGGAGAAATCTTAGCAGTTGCGATACCGACCTCTCGAAGGCAGATTCTTCAGCAGACAGTGAACAAAGCTGGTCTTTATTGAAGCCGAACAAAGAGGACTCATTTTCCCCCCAAGACGGGCACACAAAAGCTCACCTGGACAAACGCTTTTGGTGGTCGGTTCTGAGGTGGGGTTAGATGAAAGTGGAGTTGTTTGGACACACGGGGATGCGGGTTTTCTTTTTGTAAAGGAAAGGAGAAACATCCAACCCCGAGAACGCCATCCCCACAGTCAAACATGACGGTGGGATCGTGATGCGTAGGAGGTGTTTCCAACCGACGGACAAGCTCGTCAGAGCAAATGGCGTTGAGACATGAAGACGCGGCCTTGGGCAGCACTTCCAACATAGACATGGATCTGAAACATGCAGTCAAAGTGGTCAAGAAATAGTTAAATAAACCAACATTTCAGAGAGGCCCTGCTCAGGTCCGGATCCCATCGAGAATTTTTTAGAGGAAAATGAAGACCAGAGGGATCGCAAGACAGCCTTCCAACTTTAAACATCTGGACACCTTATCATTAACGTCTCTATCTTACCATCTTTGATCGCTTGTTTATGTCAGCTTTAGCCAGAAGACACCTCTACGATTCCCTATAAATCAGAACTGTTCGTGGGTTTGCCCCAAGTTGTTTAAATTCTGATCTCAGATGAACACATAGTTCTCAAAAAAGTAAATGTACCTGCGCTTGAGCAACTTGCCAGTACTCCAAAAGGGAACAGAGGTCAGTGAATGCAACACTTTAATATCCAAAAACAACTGTGGTGTTGCTTATATCTACTGCTACTGCTCGGTGGTTGAACTCTGCTCGTCGTTCTACTCATTCAGCTGTGTCAATGTGACTTTTCAAGCGCTGTCAATTACTCGTATGTAACCTAATGTACCTTGTGGAGTTACTACAATTAGCTACTGAGGCAGAAAACCCGGACAGATGCTTTCTCTGTTCAGAGGAGGTTCCTGCGCTGTGTGTCATGCAGGTTAAAGTCACCGATTATAGCAAATTTCATTGTTTATTAATATTTAAATAAAATGTTTTTGTAGAGTTCATTCAGAGTGGACTTCACACAAAGCGGATTTTCTCTCAGCCCGAGGCTTTATCTTATACCAGGGGATACATTTAATTACAACAGTTGAGTGTGTGCGCACCAAATGATAGCCACATCCCGAGGCAGGCGAGTCCTGAACAGTTTTATTGCTTAAAATGTCAGCCGCAGCCACTGTTTACGATAAGATTTGCTTTTTTTCCCCATTCGCTAAGAGCCTCTATTTCCTTTAATTATCCCAGAATTATCCGATAATAATAATAATAATGATAATTTATTTGTCTCTTTCTTTTCGGATTCTCCATTTTCCTTGGTGAAATGATCCTCTGTACTTTCCCAGACCGATGATTTTCTTCAGTGTAATTTTCTCTCCACAGCAATCACATGCTCAGCATTATTTCTCAATTACATTTCTGTCCTATTGTGATTTTATAACCACTAATTAACCCGTTCCCTCCTCTTTTCCTGCTGTTTTAGGGTCCTGTGGTTCCGGACCACATATTTCCGACGGTAGACGTCCCGGACCACGCTCACTACACCATCGGCGTCGTCATCCTGGCCGTGGGAATCACAGGCATGCTGGGAAACTTCCTGGTCATATATGCTTTCTGCAGGTATTCTTTTTTTACTGATTCTTCCAATTTTAAACAGCTTTCCTTAAATAAACCTGTGCAGCACATCCCTTTCTTTCTGCATAGACCTGTGATAAAAACATATATACTGTATGTGTTAATGATTTATTCATAATCTAATATTTATGACGTTTCAACAGCTACTCGTGTGTGTGTGTGTTTGTGTGCAGGAGCCGCAGCCTCCGGACGCCGTCCAACATTTTTATTATTAATCTGGCATTCACGGACTTCTTCATGTGTCTCACCCAGACGCCCATCTTCTTCATCACCAGCATGCACAAGCAGTGGATCTTTGGGAAGAAAGGTAACGCGTGCACATACAGAACAGAACATTTTAACTTTAGTATGCGACATTGCACACTTCTGAACTCCTCAGAGTTAACAGCGTCTAAGGAAGCAACAGGCTAAAGACAGATTTATGGTATTTTCTATATATCTAGCTGCTCTTTTACATGTGTAGCGCACACTTTGGGATCCACAGGGATGTGTATTGTTAACCAAGCCTTTGGAGTGTGACAGCTCAATAAAGATTCTGTCCACACACGCAGACAAACCTGCCGTCCTCCATCATCCCTGCCCGCCACAATGGAAAAAACAGCACCACAGGCTCGGTGTGCGGAGTCCAAACTCCATCGATCACTAGGAGCGAGCAGGAATGCATGTTGATCGTGTGTTTTACACGAGTGCATTGGGAGGAGGCGGGCGGCGTGGAGCGGCGTGTTATACATCAGCCTGTTGGGAGCAGACATGGAGAGGCGGTAAAAGAGGCTCCACACTCCACTGATCAAACACTGATAGTCGGAGCGCTGTGTTTTCCTACAGGAGTTCTCGTGACCTTGATAAAGACAGCCAATCGCTGTCAGATCTATAGCTCAAGTCTCTGTGGTGGTTACAGCAGGAGGATATTCGCTTTTCTTTTTTTTTTCTCCCCTGACCGACACCAACCAACTCTCCTTTTCAAAGGCACAGAGCGATGCGGTTAGTAATAGAGGTCAAAAAATAAAGTAGGTAGATGAGAATCACGAAGCAAAAAAAACCACCAGCAGAGCCCTGCCCTTTTATTTGTGCTTATCTCTGCTTGTTTACCAAATTTCAAAGCTATAAAGACTCCCTGAGCGCTGTTTAATGACGGGCTTTTCAATAACAGCGGGGCTCTTGAGGTTGTGCGGAGGTAAGCCGGACGATCTGGACAGTTTGTTGAAGTAGGAGCTCTCCCAAAAGGATAAGCTGCAGAGATCGTGATCATTTTCTGTGAAATGTCAACAAATGCAAAATAACCTTAATGTGATGCTTCAGAGCACTGTGGAGGAAAAGGAGTCAGACCATGTCAGCTGAAGAATGGTCTGGCTGCACCTCTGCTATCGGAGGAAAAAAGGCTCCGGCTTGTTTCTTTAAACAAGCCACAGTCGTATGAGGTGGTGCTGAGCCATAGACTGTATAAAAGATGGACGTAGCAACCGGCCCTGAAAAATGAAGCCAACCCGGAAGTGTCAAAAACCTGCAATATCACTACGTCCACTAGTCCTGGCTCCAAAAAGCCCTGGATCCCATAGACTGGAATTGGAAAAGAAGTGATCAAAGATCAAAAATACTGCATTCCTGCAGCTCAGGATTTTGTTCTTATTAGTTTTCATGGTCAAATCCAGAGATCAGGTGGCCGATCTGAAAATAAATCAATACTGAATTTTTTAATAATCATCCACATTTTGCGGAGCAAGTTGCGTGGCTGGCTTGATTGACAGTCGGCAGAAGGTGGTAAATGTGGGCGGGCAGAGAGGGCCCGCCTCTCAATCCGTCTGACCAATCACTGCTCCTATGGCTCCGCCCCCCTCTGACGATTTTTGCGTCACTGGCTCCAAAAATCCAAGATGTCAACCAGGAAGTAGCAAAACCCTGGCTTCATTTTCTCAGTGCAGAAACCAACGGGTGACGTCACGGTAGCTACGTCCATCTTTTATACAGTCTATGTGCTGAGCCCAGGATGCAGCGATGGTGTCCCCTCAGAACTGTAACCGGGGGATTGTTTTTGTGGGAAAATTGCATGCGCTGCTTTTGCAATTGCTAATTTGCCGGAAAAAATAAATAAAAATAGCCTTAATATGTGATCCAAACCTTCAGCAAAACTGTTGCTTCCCATAGCAAGAGGGTTTGGAAACCAGTAGCATGTAGGTCGGTGGCAGAAGGGAAAAAGAAAGCTGGTAGCAGAGTCAAACCCAGAGTCTACATCCAGTGAGTCAAGCAAACAAAGTTAACCCCAACACCCAGCTCTGACCCACATCCAGAATCTAATGACGTCAAACGCCACTTTACATAACTGATGGGTTTACAGGTTACCAAGAACATTTTGATTGGATAAAAATCCTGTTCAGAGTGCAGACTGTGCCAACTGTTGTCTTCTCATGTCTATAAACTACAAAAAAACGAGGGAAAATACTGTTTTTTGGAGCATTTAAATTCATAACAGAATACTAAATCCAACTAATGCATTCTCTACCAAGCTATAAAATAAACCAGAGAATCCTTGGTATGTTGGGTTTTCATGTGTGTTCTTGTAGAGTCAAACTTTAGCTCAAAATTAGCCAAATGAAGCGTCATAATTATCAATACTGTAGCATCTTAGCCTGAATATTAGTCAAGTTAGGTTCCAGTTCTCAGGGTCTGGGTCAGGTGTCTAATATGTACATTTTCCAGGTAAAATCACATCCTCATTATTAAGACTTTTTCTATTCTTTTCTACTGGAAAGTGTGTTGCTGCAGCAGTTTTTTTTTTTATGTGCCGTATAAAAAAACTTGCCTGCACTGGCGCGATAGCACACATGCCGCAAGTTGAGCTTCCACCCAAAGTAATTACCTCGCTAATTGTATATATATACATTTAGCATGCAAAAGTTGTATCGGTCATTTAAGCTGTGCGGCAGATAAAGTGGAGCTGACAACATGTAATTTAAATTGATGACGATTAGTTTGAAAAAGGCCAAACATGGCTCACATACAGGCTAATGAATCATGATTACACAGAGTTTTTTTAAATAGTATTTTCCATCGCTAATGGAATATAATGTGTATTTTTCTCCTCTAAATATGCATATGTTAAGCCCAAGGTGGGACACATTCAGGTATTAGAGTATTTTAGTAAAAGAGGAAGCAACAAGAATGAAACGAGCAGCACCTGAACTTCAAACACAGAAAAAAACATGGAAAATGTGGAATAAAGTGTTTGTTTCATATAATAATCTGAACAATGTGGCTCTCACTCTTCATGCCACATAAATCTGCTGCAGTCTTTCATCTCTTTCTTCTTTCTTCTCTTTCTTCTCTTTTAGATTTCCATTTTGTTTTGAACTTCTCACCTTTTCCATCTCAGACATTTTTTTTTTTTCAATATTTCTGCTTTTTAAAAATTATTTCTGGTATTTCTGTTCATTTTTAGCCGCATATTAAAATTCCACCAAAAAAAAAAAGCCCAACACCAACAAAACATGTGGCTGGAAGGACTCGTTATTGCTTCCTGGAAAGGATTTGCTCTTATTAACTCATTACAGGACCTCGTTAAGCAGTGCTTTATTCGTACTAAACAGCTCGGCTCGACGGTGCCCTGAACTTTGCTGTTACGCCCCAGGACTTTAAAATATCGTCGAACATCTGCTGCTCCTTTGGGAGTCGGTCTGGACTTCGTTAGCTTCAGTAACATAACAATGGCTGTCAAACACACACAGACATGCAGACGTGGTGATTTACGCTACAGTTAATTGCCCGAGCCGTGTTTGTTTGAGTTTCCACACGAATGTGACACACTTCAGATTTTGTCTCGTGTTTCGATTTGATGACTCGGTCGGACCGCGATCACGCAGCCCGGAGGAGCGGCGGCAGATAAAGAGACGACTGGTAGTTTGTGTTTTCTGTGTGTGTAGATGATTTGCACAAATGTATGTGTCAGAGTTCTCGCATGCATTGTGAATACTTATAGCAGGATGACTGACAATAGAGGAAAAGGCTTCCATAAGTCCATAATGGAAAGACAAGGGAGGCGTTAGGAATCGTGGCAGCTCCGTGGCAGCCTCTGAATGAAACCACGCTCAGTGTGTCGGCATGTAATCGGTTTACCACGACGCACTCAGTATGGATCAAACATCTAAACACAAGAGCTGTATTCTCTTCATAGTTTCACAGTTTCTTTGACCTTTCTCCTGTTTTCGCTCCCATTTGTCTCAAATTTTCCATCCACACATCTCTTATCTCCGCTGTTTCCATCCTGACGTCCAAACTCATCCTTCACCTCCAGCTCCTTGTTTTGTTTTTAACGCCTTAAAATACAGTAACAGTCTGGCTCTGGATCAAACTGTCTACAGAAGTCCACCTAGCCTTAGTTATTGTTAGTTATAATTAGAACCAAAGCATGAATCCCATCACGTGGTTCATGGAGATCATGAGTTGGTTGTTTTTTAGATTTAGTCTGTTTCCATTATTGCATTTTTATTTATTTTTTTACAGTAACTTACACTTACTTACATTATTCTTAGTGTTTCCAATCATTTTTGGGGGCATATGTTGGAAATTCCCAACAAACACATGACTAGAAATAGTGACAGTGCACAATATAACACATGATAGCTTTATTACTATGTGTTAAATACATAATGAACATCTAAACGCTAATAGCCCTCTTTCCTTAAACTTCTTCTTGCTTTTCCTTCCATTCTTCTCTAATTTTCCATCCACTAATCCTCCGTCTTGCCATTTACTAGTCTTGAAACCAAAGCATTAATTAGAAAACATCTCACAAACGTAAGAATTAATCAACCTTTCTCAATGCCTTTGAGGCTACGCTACAACATCGTCAACAACGTTTTCGGTATGTTTCAGTCACAAGTATTTAAAGTTCGACCAAACATACGTGTTGTAGGCTTTGTTAGCAGGCGAGTCAAGTAATCTGGATGATTTTTTATTTTTTTTTTAAAGAAATTGAAGTTCCTCCACAAGGTTGCGTATTTGTATGTTTTTTTTTCCCCGCTAAAATAAAATGAAATGGCTTAGATGTAACTATACCTGTGTTTCCTGCAGCTCAAGCACACTGGCTCACCTATGATTTTGCTCTACACTATGAAAAGTTGTAATATTGGCCCTATATGTTTGAGCCAGAGCTGCAAGGTGGCTCGGTGGTTAGCACCGTCGCCTCGCAGCTAGAAGGTCGCTGGTTCGCGTCCCAGTGAGGACACCCGGGATCTTTCTGTGTGGAGTCTCCATGTTCTCCCCGTGCAGCGTGGGTTCTCTCCGGGTTCTTCCTCCCACAGTCCAGAAACATGTTGAGGTTAATTGGTGATTCTAAATTGTCCGTAGGTGTGAATGTGAGTGTGCTTGGTTATCTGTCTCTAAGTGTAGCCCTGTGATAGACTGGTTACCTGTCCAGGTGAACCTGCCTTCACCCCTAGTGAGGATTAAGGTGTAGAGATGATGGATGGATGTTTGAGCCAGATTCTGTGTAAAAGTGGTGGAGGTCCCAGGTTAGTTTAGTTGCTTGAGTCTGTTACTTATGAAAACCTATCATTCTCAATTTTGTTTTTGAGTTTTCATATGTACATCGTAGTTTCAACGCGGATACGCTCGGCAATGCCCAGCCTTTTTTTTGCTCATGTTGCATATTCCAGCATATATATATTTCTAAAAAAACAACAACATATGGACACGTTAACAAGAGAAATTACTCGACTTTTACTGGAGGCCGTCCTTAATGTAATGTGTAGCAGATGTTCTCCAGTTTAACTGATATTAGCAACATACAGTAGGTCTTATATGGAAACACAGCACAAAGCCTCTCCGTGTACGAGTTTCAAAACACACCACGGTTAAAGTATTTATAGCTTTTGCAGGGAGCACTGCCTGAAAGTGTGTTTTTTTTCCCCTGTCCGCTATGCTCTGTAGCAACACCAGTAAACATATTTATCTGTCCTCACCGCTGCATCTTCCTCCCGCTCTCACCTGTCCTCCCTCAGGTTGCGAGCTGTACGCCTTCTGCGGAGCGCTGTTCGGTATCTGCAGCATGATGACACTGATGGTGATTGCAGTGGACCGCTACGTGGTGATCACCAGGCCTCTCGCCTCCCTCGGGGTGATGTCTCACAAGAAAGCTCTCAGCATCGTGGCCGTGGCCTGGGTCTACTCCATGGGCTGGAGCCTGCCTCCCTTCTTTGGCTGGAGTGAGTACACGTAGGCATGCGGAGACCTGGAAGTTGAGTCTTTATTTATCAGTGTGATCCCTCGGAGGGATTTGGTTTGCCGAGCTCTGTCTTAGCACTTCTATCTCACCGTTCTCTACACGTAGAATTCCTGGTGGAACGTGCGCTGCTGTGTCAGTTAGATCTTGTGTTTCCTTTCTGTCAACATTAAATTACATTTCATGCAAAATCAGATATCAGGCTCGCTTCATGCTTTTCCCGTAGCTGACATTACAACAGCCCAACAATGTTTGACGAGGGTGTGGAGCCTCGTACGAGCTTGTGGTGTTTCCTTTCCTGCATGCGTTCCCAAATGGGATTCTATGTTGGTGTTAGCGAGTCAGCATCTGTTAGGTTAGTTTTCTGTTTCTTCCACAACACATAATTCATACTGAGCTGCGGCAACTCAGGAAGCACAACTCTTCATCCTTAAAGCCTCAAGCACTTCAGCTGCGAGATGCCCGTCCAGAAACGATGGGAGAACCGATAAGCACTGTCACAGGAATTAATCGTGCTATAGGGGCGGGAAATGCTTCATAATTTAGAGACTCATGCGTGCTGTCAAGTTGCAGGTTGTGACAATCAAAGGAAAGTACTGCTAACAACAGCAAACTACAACCACTAACCCAGAGGTACCACCAAGACTAGCACACCTACATCAGTCAAGCTGTATGCAGATGGTTTCCTTGCAGAAATTTTGCTACCATCATTTTCCAAAAAAATGCATGAATTAATCTGCCTTTTTTCTGTGAGTCATATCCAGCCATGGGACTTCTATGCCTGCATAATACACTGCATTCTTGCACACAAATAATTACAGCGTTGTGTTGAGTAATTATACTGCGGATTTTCCACTCACACATCTCTCATGAAAGGGTTTTTTTTTTTCAACTTCCATCCCCACTGAATAAACAGATTGAATCACCGTGTAGGAAGGTCAATCATTATTGCACATTTAGTCATACAGAAATACTCACAGGCGAATACGTTGGACACAGCTCGTGTTGGATTCCTGCATCCAGTCTCTCGCAGTGGCTGTTTTCCTCTTTTAAAAAAAATAAAAAACCCTCTTGGGGTTCGGTGGCCCCACTGACACAACAACTTAACACAACATGCAGGCTAATAAAAGTGACTGACGGCTTCCTTGTGCATCTGAAGAGAACGTGAGATGGTGTTTTTCAGAGCTGTATGTATGTTCGGCAGTCATTATGTGCATACGTGTGGTTGGCGGTATTCTAATGTGTAAGTGAACGCGCTGTAGTGTGTCATGTTGTTTTGTTTGTATGGAATGAACATTGCCGTCCTATATAGAATAAGTCTGCGGTGTGCATACCAAACGCCACAAGAGAGAGCTTCCTCTTATGGATGTTGACACTTGGGTCCCATTGTGATGTGTAAATGTGTGAAGCCCGAGCCTGACACGTGAAGCTACTCATTAAAGTCTACAACATGCATGTTTATACCATCAATAGGCGCTTCATAGCGGCGCTTGATCTACGATGGCAAAGCCAGTCAGCTAGTTTGATGATCCATACACAGAATTTAAAGGATAGCTGCAGCCTCCGAGTCTAACAAGTGAAGCCAACACAGAGGTGACTTCATTCTTTCTAACAGCCAGCAGGGGGCAACGCCACTGATTGAGAATAGAAGAAAATGACCCGACTTCTGCCTTGATTTGTTACCTAAGTAAACCCATCCTCAATGGGTTTATGGTCTCAATTGGTAGTTTCAAGACATTTAAAGTATAACATGATGTTTATTTTGTAAATTATCACCCATTTTAGATTAAAAAGCAGGGTGTGCTTTAGGGAGTGTAGAAGCCAATAATGTAAAAACGGCCGATAACGTAATAAATGTGCACTTTTTAAAATGTAATGGCCAATAACGTAATGAAAGTCCTGAACTGATAACATAATATCTTTTGGCCAATAATGTAATAAGTTATTACATTATTGGCCTGGTAAAAAAAAGTTCTTTGCAAATGTAATAACCAGTTAGCCGAAAGTTATTACGTTATCGGTTCAGGACTTTTTTTATCACATTGTTGGTCTATGACATTTTAAAAATGGCAAATTTATTACGTTATCGGCCGTTATTACGTTATTGGCTCCTACAGGGCGGGGCTACCTTGTAATTCACTGGTTTTTACTGTATCACTGTGTTCTCAAGTTCTTCAGTCAGATCACTACTTGCTTTATTTCCAAAGAGCCAGAATGGTGAAACTCAAAGCTTCACAATGGTCGTCCACTATTCAGGTGGTGTCGTCACGGTGGCTACATCCATCTTTTATATACAATCTACGTGTCCAACACTTTTGTGCTGAATAAAAATATATCAGCAACTTTTGGAGGCCAGGCCCTGAAATGTTTTATAGACATTGAAAGTTTTACTTTTTATTTCAGTCTTAGCCTTTTTGGTTATTGTTGGCAGCTTAGGATTCCCAAACTAGGCCCGGGCAATAAAATGGAAGTGATACGTACCGAGGACTAACACTTCATCAATAGGGGGTGATAGTTTCACTTACATGCACCAAATGCACCAAGTTTGCTCCCTCACTGGCTCATAAACAGCCTATCATATCCATTGATAATGGAGCTTTTTTGCTGTCTCTGTTGACCTCTGTGCAGGTCTTCTAAGGCATGCTAGTCTGGACGTGTCTCAAAATGAAGGTACAGCCAGCAGCCAGTTAGCTTAGCTTAGCATAAAGACTGAGGAAACAGTTGACCTGTCTCTGTCCAGGCTATAAAAAAAAAAATCACACTAGCTCTCTAAAGCTAACTAATTTAAATTTTATAGATTATTGCTGTCTGTCTAATAAGCACAACAATCAACATTTTAAAGGGATGGTTTTACTGTATGTGCAGGGTTGGTTTTTGCAGGATTCTGGTGACACTACTGTAAACCATGAAGCATCTTAATTTATCTGTTTCTGTACTACTTTGTTAAACACATACCTGTGATAGTGTCTTGAGCTTTAAAGGAGTCCGTAAGGAAAAAAAAAAAAAGTGTAAAGAATTGAAATGTAAGTAGTTCAAGGCTTTTCTGAAAAGCCAGGATGCTGCACAGGAATCATCAGACGTGACGGCGTGGGAAGCGACCACTTAAGGCTGTTTGTTCTCCCACAGGTGCCTACGTCCCGGAGGGCCTGATGACGTCTTGTTCCTGGGACTACATGACGTTCACCCCTTCCGTCCGCTCCTACACTATGCTGCTTTTCACCTTCGTCTTCTTCATCCCTCTCTCCATCATCATCGTCTGCTACTGCTGCATCTTCAGAGCCATACGACACACAACACGGTAGGCAAACGCACACACACATCGTTTTGCGGTTCGTCGCTCTCCTGCAGCCGTCCTCGGTCGTCCAACACCCTTGCAAATGATATAGACATGAGTGTCAGAGCGGCGTGTGTGTTGATGCAATGTCATGTTGATTAACAATGTGTCTGGGCTCCTCTATTGATTTCCACTAATGTTTCACTCAACCTGAATGCTGCTTGTTCAGCCATTGCTGACAATGTAGGTGAAGAGTACGATATATTAACACAGCTGTCAAAGATGGAATAACAAGCTTTCCAGTGGGGGGAAAGAAAACAACTTATCTTACAGTATAATTACTAATTATATTAAAAACAACAGCAGCTCTCATACCTGCGGTGTCTGTGCATGGCAGAGCGATAACAAAGATCAACTGTGAGGGGAACAACAGAGACTCAGCAAAGAGGTTCCATAAAATGAAGAGTGAATGGAAGATGGCCAAAATCGCACTCATCGTCATCCTGCTGTTTGTCATCTCCTGGGCCCCTTACTCCTGTGCAGCCCTCACTGCGTTTGCTGGGTAAGTGCATGTATATTTATGTGTGTGTACTATGTCAACAGCTGCTAAAAAAGACATTTTTGACACTCCAATGATGCCTAAAACTCTCCATTAGGACCAAAAACTGGCAAAGCGCCATATTTCATGTGAGTTCGTGTCATAAAAAAGCACTTCTGAGTTTAGTTTACGATTGAAGACGTAATTAAAGCCGCCCCAGCCAAAGGTCATTCATCCATCACCCCTTTTTTAAGCTGGGTGGGGCTGTAATGGCAGCTTTAGAACGTCTGGAAAATGGAAATTTTCTATAGGAGTAAACTCCAGGACTGGAGAATATCTGTAGAAAGCTTCAAAGCTCAACCTTGAAGCCTCTGGCTGCAGCGAGGAATTAATCTTGCATTTTTCAGCATTCTCTGGAGGCAATTTTGTGAGATTTGTAGTGAATGCATCAGTCCACCTAATTCACAAAAAACATCCTCTCGTGGTTTTTTTTTGGTCGTATCTAATCATGTAAATACGGTTGCCCTGGGTCTGAGCTATCCTGTCTGGGAAATAGAATTCTGTTTGTGCAGCTTGCAGCATTTAGAAGATAAAAATACATTAAAGCGACTGTCCTCTTCGAGCTTATATTATCCCCTGATCGCATGTCTGATTTAATGTAAAAAGGATCCCTCGTATTTACAAATCAACGGAGGATGTCACCTTAGCCCACTGTTCGGTCTCTGTTCTGTCTTTGTTTTGGGTTTGCATCCCAGACATTTGCTGTTTCGGCTCACTCTCACCACCATCACTGCGTTGTTTACGGCATCAGGTGGCTGTTTTTACTTTAAAAATGTGCAAAAAACCCACTTTATATGCTACCTGCTCAACACAAAACAGCAGAAAAGCACAGTGAGCTGCTACCTGTTGGACACAGTGGAGCCTCTGGAAACTGAAAACCAACATATTTTCCTCAGGAGCTGGTGGAGACCAAAAACGGAGCAAAAACAGAGCTCAGAGCGGACGTTTATTCAACACTGGCCTGTGCTGTGAAGCAGGATTTGAGGTTAGCGAGGTAACTTCAGGTTATGTTCCAGCCGACAGATCAACACGAATTAAAGACGCTGCGTACTGATCATTAAATTCTCTCGGATAATGGCCTCCCCATTTGTAGAAGATGGATGCTAAGAGGGTCTCCGAGAAGGCCTGAGAGAGCTGAGAGAGTTTGTAGAGCTGCGAGCAATTTCGAAATCACTTCCATCGTTCCGTAGGCGTTCGCATGCAGCGGCATAACCAGAAAACACAGACTGATTACCGCACTAAAGCCTTGGACTCGTTGACCTTATAAGATTTGCAGTAAGCCTACTTACTGGTTTGAATGATGTTTTAATATTTGTTCTTGACTTGCTCCCAGCACCGCCAGGGTTGCAGCTGAGAGAATAAGGCCAAAACTGTCTTATGTGCCATAACAATGAGGCTGAATGTGAGATTAGTGAATTCAACCTCCACATCACAATGGGAATATAGATTTTTTTTCGTCAGGCTACTTGGTTATTTATTTATTCTTTCAATAATTTGTCTTTTCTGTGAGTAGCATGTAAGGACTGCATCTGTAATTTCATTATACAAACTTGTGTCGCAAAAATGATAATTAAATTGCATCTTGCATAAGAAACCCACATCTACTCGTGCACAGCCGTAATTAGTCAGACTGTGCC
Organism: Stegastes partitus; assembly: GCF_000690725.1. Lineage (NCBI taxonomy): Eukaryota > Metazoa > Chordata > Actinopteri > Pomacentridae > Stegastes > Stegastes partitus. The sequence goes on from NW_007579267.1 coordinate 156,158, forward strand.
CTTATATGAGGCAGTGCTGTTGATAAGCTTATTATCTTACATTCACAGTCTGCATGCTTCTCCTTGTTTCAGCTGCAGCATTTATTTGATATTTTTTCGAATCCTCGTGTTTGCTAAGGATTACAGTTTGTTCTTCTTGTGAGAAATATGTGCCTCTGTTGTTTTTGTTGGTTACAAGATAGTAAACACACTTGGTCGAGATCGTTGCTTCTTCCTGCACAAGAGAAATCGCCTTACAGGAGAACTGCAGGGTGAGGTCTGAAGCTCGGTGGACAGGATAATCCTAACGTAGCGTGAGGGAGTGCGTATGTGACTGGAGGTATCTGTCTGAAAAGAACTAAGATCGTTATTAGATCCTTGAAAAGAGAGGAAGGTGCATCCTGCAGCTGCCAGTCATCAGAAATACCTAAAGCAGGGAAGTAGAAGGTCACGGCATCTTCACTGCCGGGGACCTCGTGGCCTAAGAATGACCTCTTGAGCTAAAACATCGGGTTACACAGAGACACTACGGGTGTATGTATGCGTTCTTGCAAAACAACTTGCTATCAGGTTACATCGAGGCAATAAATTTCCACGACAGGTTGACGTACTGAGTTGATAACGAGCTTCGAGGGACCACTTAGTGAAACCAGATAACTAGAAGATATCCTGGATGTGTTGAACCTGAGTGGCAGCACAGGTCCAGAAACATGTCAGATAAATAAATGATAATGCTGCTGTTGGATGTGTAATTAGTCCATTAAAAGTAAAATATCAGCATTTCTTATTCACCTGCCTACGGAAGTCGAGAGCGGTCATGGCCTCACATTTTTTTAAACGGCATTTTCTCGAGATAACGAGATAATTATCCCGTTGACAGTTTCGGCTGTCACTTCAGCCTTCATCAGAAGTTGTCGGACTTCCTGGTGTGAGACAGCTGACCGGGAACTCCGACATGACGTGTCATGAGAACAGCTGACCGGGCACGACAACTTACAATGAAGCGCTCGTGTCCGATCTGGTCTGTCCTCCGGCCCCCCACTGGTGACTGAGGATGGAATCCCAGGTGTGTGGGACCTCCCACACACCTGGGATTCCATCCTGGACCAGGCACAAGCGGGCAAACACAAACACCAATTATCTCGTTATCTCGAGAAAACGGCGAAGAAAGAACAGTAGCGGAAAACGACCGGTCTCGGCTTCCCTACCTGCCAATGAATAGCAGGTACATGTTTTTTTATTCTAGAATCAGCGTCTTTGTTAATCTGAACGATTCACAGACCTTTCATTCATTCTGATTAAGCCTATTGGCAGCTTGGGGATCATTAAAATATGATTTCATTTGCATCCATCGTCACATTATTGTCGGTTTGCTGGTTAATTATAAGTGAAACAACCCAAATGTGCAAAACTAGCATTTTACGACACGGCGGTGTTCCATCCTTTATCCAAAAGCGAGCGCCGCTGTCAGGATATCAGACGATGCTAATTGTAAACTAATGGGCTGTAATTTACGGAGAGAGAGAAGACGTTTGATTTGACAGGATGAACAAAAAGAAACTGCAGACGGAATTCGTAATGACTTTATTGCTCGCTAGACCTTCTGCCGCAGCATAAATCAGCGCTGAGGATGTTTCCCATAAATGTCAAGTGCTTGTTTTGTACGATCTTTAAACAAGAACGTGAATCCAGCGTTCAGTACGAGTGCGATCTTGTGTCCCACTCGTGTGTCTCTCCGGTAATCCTGCATTATGGATTACCCGCACCGATGCCCTCGTCACGTTAATGTGTTTTTATTCTATCTGTATCTCATCTGTCTGTTTTTTTTTTGCAGGTACGCTGACTTGTTGACTCCTTACATGAACTCTGTTCCTGCTGTGATCGCCAAAGCGTCTGCCATCCACAACCCCATCATCTACGCCATCACACATCCCAAATACAGGTAGGACGTACATGCAAGAACTCATTAGCAGCAGCTTAAACAAATGGTGTTTGTTCTTGCTTTCACAGAACACTATAGCAATGCCAAAGCAGGTGTTATAGAAGGAGTCATATGTAATAATTCAGAGTGTTGTTGTCTATTATCTACTATTGTTGTCACAGTAGGGGAGGTTTGGGAGCCAAGTATAACGGTGACAGTGAAAAAAAAATCATTTCACAGTTTGAGAAAAGTTGAAGTTCCCCAGGAAAGTTCCCTGAGTTGTTCCTTTACTTTCTCCCGAGGCTCCAACCAGTGTCGCTGCCTCCGTGGAGATGGCAGTTATCTCCCCGAGCAAATATTGAATTCTATTTTGGTCTGAGAGTGAGTCAAATTTGCACTTTCTATATTTGTGGGCAGAACTTATTTTGAACGGGTTGCCAGGTTGTTCCAACCCTAAATTATTCATACCATCCTGGTTTATACTTGTTTTCTTTTTTACCAATAGTTTTCTCCTGGCTGGATGTTGACATAAGCAAGTGACAAAAGATGTAAGACGCAGATGTTAATGATGGTATTTATACCATATGTAAAATTATTCCTGTCTTTCTAAATGTTTACTGGTAAAACATTTATTTATAATTGCCAACAAGCTTCCTGAATGTCTCCACTGGGGTTTTGATGCACTCCTCTTCCTCCAAAACGTTGGTACTGTTTCCTGTCAACCATTTCTTCACCACTTTGGCTCCATTTTTTTAGATCTTTGTCTTGCTGGAGGGTCCAATGCTGCCCAAAGCCAAGTTTCCCAGCAGCCTGCCTGATGTTAGGTCTTAAACTCTTTTGTCATGATGCTGTTTGCTTTGACAAGGTTGCTGAAAAACATCACACTTGACCGCAGGGATGGTGTTCCTCAGGTTGTCCACGTGTCCCAGCTTTTTTCATCTCATCTGACCACAGAACTGATTACCAAAAGCTTTCATCATTGTCCAGGCGGGCTTTTGCGAAGGGCTCGGTTAGCATTTATGTGCTTGTCTTGAAGAATTGGAGTCCTCCTTGGTCAGTGTTCATGAAAACCGGCCTTGTTCAGCGTCTGCTCGAGTGTCCGCCTTGAGATGTTGGTACCAGAATTGCTCAGATTCATCACGATGGCGGTGATCCATGGAGGCTTTCTGTCTCTTAACCACCACCGCATTAACATTCTTGCCAGCGCACGGATCATTTTGTCTTCCTGTTCCTCCGTTTGGAACTCCTTGTGCTTTTCTATTATGCTTTGCATTGTAGCTACGTGCACTTCAAAACACTTATATATAGCTTATTGAGCCTTTCCCCGCCTGGTGAGCAGCCACAATGGCGAGCTTCCTCTCGGTGAGGGACCCTAATAGCAGCTCAGTAAGCTCTTTGGTTTCAGCCGTGATTTGCACTTTACCAGTAACTGACAAGAGCATCAGTTTGTAGCGGGCTGCAATGCTCGGTAGAAATCAGGGCCAATTACAATGGTGTAGAAGTTGGATTTTCTTAAAGAAATCCAACAATTTTAAAGGGTATAAATAAGTCTGGACTTAGCAAGTAGATGTCTCACCATCGTTTCTTTCTTGTTTATGCCATTTTCAGTTAAAGAAGAAAATCATATTGGTGAAATAAGAAGTCACTGGAAATGAAAATTTGGCCTTAACTGTATATTGGATTAAAGTCCTTTTCAGTTTGTGGTCATTTTACAACTGCTAAATAATCTTTTTTCCCAATCTTTTTTATAAAGTTGCTCAGCAGTCGATGTACTTTTCTTTGACTCTCGGCTGCACCGAGGCTGTTCAGATGAATGTGTCGGTTAATGACCGTCCTGCTGCACATGCATACGCCACACGTTTTGATTTATACTTCAGCGGCTGATTTCACCCATTTATAGCATCACCACTCCACCGTTCAGGCCTGTTTTTCATGATCAGGTTGTATTATGCTTTAATTCTTTTCCCCCCCTGTAACAACATATACGTATATTCTTCCATTCACTGCGTTAGTGTCGGGTGAAGGAGGGAATAATTGCAATTTTCCTGCTTGTTTCATTCAACGTGGAGAAGCCACCCACGGTGAGCGGAGGCTTCCCGGCACATGTCCAAACAGATACTCGAACAACACGAGGAAAATGAGCTTTATCAGTCATTTATTAAACAAAAAACATGAGTAGATGCATTATTGTTTTATGGGTATCAGAAGCTAGTGAGCAGACATATCTTCTTGTAGATGTTTTGCATCAGTGCTTTCTGTCATTTTACAAGATTCTTAGAGGTTTTCTTAAACGCACCACCCATTTCTAATCACCCCACAACACTTCAATTGAGATTCAGATCTGTGCTTTGACCGGGCCACTCCATAACCCTTCCTAATTGGTAACCTTCAGTAACTCCGTAATTCCTCGGTGGATTTTGCGAGTGTGCTTCGGATTATTTTCCTGCTGAAAAATTCCAGTTCAGAGTCAACTTTCAGACGGATGATCACATTATCTCGAAGCGCTCTTTCATACGATGCAGACTTCAGCAGTGACCCCGAGGCAGCGGAGCAACCTCCAACCATATCATGTGTAGTAATGCAGTGGAAACGCCATCATGCTTCCAAGCTGGTGCGAGCTTCTCCTGCTCCAAACATGTCAGCTCCTACAGATTTGTCCGTCCACAGCGCATTGTTCTGTACGTTCGTCTAATGTTCTTTTTGGATAGCGATGGCTTTTTTTCCTGGCACGCCTCCCATGCAGATCAAATTTGTGCGATCTCTTTGACACCAACAGCTGCGAGTTACCTTCAGACCCTGTAATACGATGTTTGGAGACTCTTTTTTTCCCCTCCACATCAGACAGTCTGCTCTTGGGCTGAATTCACAGGAACAACCAGTCTTAGACAAACTGACAGCTGTTTGAAATTTACTTCACTTCTACACGGTTTTTCTTACACTGGAGTGATTTCTCTCAGGTGCTTTATCTTTTTTAAATCCACAACCTTTTTACCGAAAGCCTCGGAAAGCTCTTTAGATCTCGGCGTGATGACGCCACACGGTTCAACAGCAAAACAGAACCCCAGACCGTACAGATGTCAGAGTTTTAAATAAGACAGACTCCACCTGAGACTACCGAAGGATTTTATAAACACTCATCTGGAGGTTTGGGTTCTTATTTTGTGAATGTGGAGGTGTCATAAAAGTATTTTTCCATGTGATTGATCTTTTATTTTTGTATTTTAATAATGAAAATGACAACAACATTTAAATTTTGTGGACTAATTCTTATTCAGCTCAGCTCTCTGCAGCGTCTAAAACTTGCTGACAGCTCTTGCTTTGTTTTTGTTGACAAATTATTTAAGCCTCAATTCAGCACGAAAATCTTTCTATTAAGTGAAAAGAACAATGGCTCTGTTAGTGTANTACTGTCAGTGGAATATATAGGCATCAAAATTTTACATTAACTTACCAAAAGTACAGATACTTATCATGAGGAATAGCCGATTTCAAGGATTCAAGGAACTTTATTTGTAATGTCAGTTCACATTCACATGTTTGTGGTACGAAATTTGTACTCAGGTCCTGTTTTTGTTTTTTGTTTTTAAAGAAAAATCCTAACAAATAATAAGTACAATTAAACAATAGCAAAATGTAAGTAAAATCTAACTTTAATTTGTTAATACATGTATCGTTGTTAAAGAATTACTGGATTAGAATTATTGATTCATTAATAAATTCATTTTAATATCAGAGGTGGTGAAAATGGAACTAATTATAAGAACTTTGTCCCCCAGGAACACTAAAGTCACGTTAGCTTGCCTCATTTTAACCCTCTGAACCCCAAGATTAACCGGCAAAAAAAATGTTATCATTTAAAAAAAAAATAATTGCCAAAATTTCATCATTTGCCATCACCAGAAATTATAACAACTGAACGAATAATTCAATTTTTTGACTTTTCTTGAACTGCTCCTCTGTGATGTGACGGCAAAACTTCACCAAACCTGAACTTTAAATCGTGACATTTTATTGAAATGACTTTATTCTGTTTATCTCATTTAAAAATTTGCTAAAAAAATTAAAATAAAAAAGTTTGCACCAGATTCTGTAAAAAATGAAAATAAGCCATAAGTGACTCAGCTGCAACCAAGATTCATGTGAAAAAAAAACCCCTGAAAATCAACATTTGTTTGTTCATTTTCTATGATTAATGCCATTGTAGCAGTGCTATAATGCAAAATAAGACATTTCTGAGTTCTCTTTGCTTCTGGTCATGATGTTTCCTTAGACGTTCAAGACTTTATGTTGCAGTGAGTTAAAAGGTGACAGGAGCAAAAATGCCCAGAAACCTGTTGGGGCAAAGTAAGGGTTAACCTACCATAGAATAAAACATCACAATTTAGCAGCTGATTACATTTTTCAGTGATTAATCTGAATCAGCGAAGTACAATCATGACTTGGTAATCTGACCCTTAACAATCCTAAACCTTGCTATCCAACAGTTTTTTAGGAAAAACGAACGAAACCCATTAAAAACAGCCTTAACATAACGACAGCCTTGGATTCTGACTCCGACATGACGTTTTATGTCACCAATCAGGATGACGGCGTATTATCTGACTGAACAATCCCACAGCCTTGCTATCCGACATAAAAGAAGGTTTTACATTCAGTGTCGGATCATCGAGTCACGGCTGTAACTAGAAACTAAAATTATTGCATAAAGTCGTAGAACAGTGGAATAAGAGCTGCAATATTTGCCTCTGAATTGAGATAACAATAGTAGTGAATTATTATTCTAAATCTAAAAATACTGACAATAAAATAGCAAAAGAGTGAAAATACTGAAGTGAAGTAGAACTGCCTCCAAAGCATTTCAGAAAATGTTCAGAAAACTATAAATCTAGTCACTAGATTCTAGCTGAATCTGTGAACCAGCTGGCTGACGGGACTTTTCTTTGTTTTCTTCCTCATATTTTTTTAGAATAACTATAAACATCTAGTGTTTTCAGAATCCCTGTGCACTCTGCTGCATCCTCATTAAAAGTGGACATTAGTCAAACTCTGCTCGGCATCCAGATGTTCGTTAATAAAATCGATTTGATTATGAATCCAAACGCTTCCCTCCCTCAGGTCAGCGATCAGCAAGTACATTCCCTACCTCGGGGTGCTGCTGTGCATCACCGGCAGAGACCGCTTCAGCAGCAGCAGCTTCCAGTCGACCCGCCGATCGACCCTCACCAGCCAGTCGGAGTGCAAAGGCCACAGCAAGCCCCGCAACTCCTCGCAGTCCGAGAGCGAATCAGTGAGTGTCCCTCATGTCTAGTCTGGTATGTGTCTGTCTTACGCTCCGTTCGACAAACACCTCTGGATTACCGAGTTGTTGATTTCCGCCTGGCGTGTCGGGGGGTTTGTCTCAGGCCCACTTCTCGGACACGGAGGAGGACTGCTCGTCCCAAACGCCCGTCAGCCGTCAGGTGTCCGGCGACGCCAAACAGGTGCGCCACAGCAGCCAGAGGTCAAAGGTCAGAGGTCACGTCGCGGGAGAGTTCGAGCGAGCCGCCGCCCACAACTCCACCGACCCGGCCGTGTGCCACCTTTCTCATATCACTGTGAGTACAAAGATCAGATGTTTCCCAGCGTACTGTTAATTACATACTTTAATATGTACTCATGCTTTAACCCTCTGAACCCCAAAACACACCAGGAGGTCTGAAAGTCATGTGACTAATAAAAACACGTAGAATTGTTGGATTTTCAACTTAAGTTAATCGTCTTTGAAAAGCTGTAATGAAAACGATCCAAATTTAGGCTTAAAATTGTGAGATTTAATCAAAGTCGCCATATTGTGCATGCTCCATTTAAAAACAAACCATTTGTTTTAGCCAGATTCTGTAAAAAACAAAAAATTCTGGGCTCCTCGGCGCAACTACGAAGCCATGACTGACTCTGCTGTGACCAACAGGCAAATTACAAAAATTCTGTGAGTTTTCATTTGAACTGCAGCATGAAACAAATCAGAGAAATGAAGCTTTATCGCTAAAATGAAATGAAATGAAAAATACTTTATTTATCCCAGAAGGGAAATTCAATTGTCTCTATTGGCTGAGAGGGGGGAGGGCCCGCATGCTATTGGTCGGCTGCAGCTAAAGCGGCCTGACTTTTAGCAGGGGCTTCTGGGAAATTAATACATGAAAATAAAATAAAATAAATGCAGCATGGCTCAGAAGTGGTGTACAGAGCAGCAACCTGTTGGAAGATGCATTCAGCATGGTGAAACAGACACTCACGTTTTCTTTTTTACCGGTTAGACACAGTATGACACTATCACTGCGTCATACTGCACAAAAGACATTTCTGAGTTCCCTCTACGTCCGGCCACAGTCGTGCTGCTTCTAAAGAGGTGCAGGACTTTATGTTGCAGTGAAAAGCGAGGCCTCGCTGAGTAAAAATGTGACAACGCTTTGGGGTTCGGAGGGTTAAACACTTGAACTGTGCAATTTGAAAGTCACCCAGTTCTAACTTCATTACTCTAACTGTCAGATAGGTGTTGTCAGACTACAATGAAAGTTCAATTGCAGTAGTTTTATGGTGTTTCTGACGGGGTTTTTTTTGCTGGTTGTGTCATAGCTGATCTAAATCCTCCTCCTTTAAATCCGAGACGTGAGCTCATGTTGTTTTGGAGTCCTGTTAAAGCCAACAGACGTCATGTTTATGTTTGGTACGTCGAGGCATGCGGCTGTATGAGGTCACGCTGGTCAGAGCCCCCGTTAAAATCCTCGCAGTTATGAGCAGGATTCCTTAGCGTGTAATTCAATGAGGTTTTTGCTTGCCGCGGCCTCCCTGTAAATATCTCCGGCTCGGCTTTGTGATTCCGGCGTTCCAGCATCACATCCAGAGTCCGGTTACCGCTCTGAAAGCTGTTTGCATTTTAAGTCACAGAAGTTAAGGTTCCATAAAGAACAAGTGACTGCTAAAGATGAGATGAGCCTTCTGTTGGTGGAATAATTAACATATTTAGAAGTGAAACTAAACATTCAAACCAACATAAAAACAGTATTTTCAGTCAGAAAGCTGGATGCACGGCTGCAAAAAGTTCAGAGTTCGACAGACTAGTCTCTAATGGACACTTAATGGACTGCGAAGTCGCCGAGATCAAGCCAAAGGCAGCAAACCGTCCAGAAGTCTTCACCTCTGTGGATTCGCTCACACCTTGACAGGCCTGGAGGTCACAGGTGGGTTAGTTCACCTGGTTATTACATCACTGGAGTGGCTCAGGTCAGGGTGGGAGTAAACCGCAGCAAGAAACGCACAAAAAACACTCAGTTATTCATCAATCTACTGTTATTAGCTGGTTTGGACTGCGTGTAGTTTCTGCTATTATAGATAAAATGCACAATCGAACATTCACACCAGCTAGTTGTGGCGTTTCCATGTGAACAAGTTGACAGACTGTCTCGAAATGCGGCTTTTTTTCCCCTTAATATTCAAATAATATCGCAGTGAGCTCAACATTCATGTCTGATTGATGCTTTCACCGATTAAAACGACAAAAAAACGCTGGTTACTTATCACGGTATCACTGATTAATGCTAATTCTGCAACTAACACGGTGACAGACGAGTTAAACACAGACTTTTACATATTTAATCACCATTTATCTCAATAAAAGCCTCAGATTTGACTTTGTAATAATAGAAACTCAACATCGCTGGACTAAAACTCGATCCCTAATCTTACAGGAGTTCACTGACCTTTCTGACGTGGAGAACACAGCGTCGCTTCATGCCGTGCTCAAAGTCTTTTTCGCATCAGATGTTCGTTCACGCTTCGTAATCCGCGTCCAATTCAGCAGCCGGGTGACGTGAACGATAACCTTTGTTTTCTCTCCCGTTAGCGGTTCGATACGCTAAACTGTGGCTCTGCTGAAAACACGATTGATCACATGTGCGGTGATGAGTTTGCCCCATTTTCTGCAACGAGCATCAAAGTTCTAGATGTAAGATGAAGGCCTTTAGAGGAATAATACAACAGTTCAGCGCACTGAAACAAGTAGAAACAGGCTGCTACACGTACAGTAGGTTTAAAGAGGTTTAAGAAGCGCTTTAAAAAGGCTGCAGCACTTCTAATGTTTGTGCCATTTGAACATATTTGCATATGAAGGGACGGTGAACAAAGCAGCGCTTTATAATGCAGTAAACAGAAATTGATTTTATTCATCAGCTGCTCTTTTGCCCAGCGCCTCCTCAGGAGACGCCGCTCTGGCTGCAGGGCCTCGTCTTGACCTTGTCTGCCTCCTCTCGAGCTCGGTTGTTGACGCCGAGCGAGCGGATCGTCTTCGCCTCGGCTGACTCGGCGGACTCGCCCACAGCAACAACACCTGTCATTATCTCCGGTCCGGCTCCGCTGCCGGGCCGCGGTTAGCCGCTTGAAAGTGGAGCAGTTGTTGAGGGAGCGTTTCCCAGGGTCGCGGTGTGAGCAGCACTGTTTTACCTTTTCTTGCGGCCAGCGGGAGCCTCAGGCCTGACCTCTGACAGCAGGACGGTTGATGATTTCCCTCCAGACTTGGCAGGTTCACAGCATACAGAGTAGTCATTAAGTATTTTACTATTATTATTATTATTGTTTAACCGTGACCCTGAAGTAAAATGAAGAAACCAGTTGATAGAAAGCATTTAACAATTTATTCCTCAATAACGAACTCAGCTGAGCTTAAAGACTGGGAACACCTGGCACGGTTCTGCTCAAATACAGCAAAATCAGCTTATTACCGCCTCCAAAGTTCACTAATTAACACATTTTACTTGTGAAATATGCGCCGGGCTAAGCTGACCAGCTGCCGACTGGAGCTTTGTAATGTGTTAACCGTTTCATGCAGCTCCCAGCAAGAAAGGAAATAAACTTATTTCCAAAAATTCCTCTCCTAGTGTGGTTCGTATATGTAGTTGTAGGTGTTCCACTTGCCGGTAATATTTTAATAACAAACCGGAGACGACACAAGAAAAAGCAAATAATTAAACACTTATTTACTTCCTCCCACAAATCCAGAAACATGTTGAGGTTAATTGGTGATTGTAAATTGTCCGTAGGTGTGAATGTGAGTGTGCTTGGTTGTCTGTCTCTAAGTGTAGCCCTGTGATAGACTGGTTACCTGAACCTGCCTTCACCCTGAGTCAGCTGGGATACGCTCCAGCCCCCCTAGTGAGGGTTAAGGTGTAGAGATGATGGATGGAAAGTCCTTGAGTTATTCATTAATGATTCATTAATTACCAGGTCGTCACTTCTTCCTCAGACAGTTTTGTCTACTGCGTTGTAAAGCGTCCATAAAGCACACTTCTTGTTCCGTTCACGTCCCAAACCGCCGAGCTGTCGGGCCTCTGGAGAGCGGCGGGTCAATGTGGGACATCCGAAAATATGGAGCATTTCCGTCTCCCCGTAATCATCTTAGTGGACAGACAAAACACGAGTAACCCACATGTATGCACACATGCGAGCAGGCGCGCTGCCAGGCAGGTCAGGTTCACTGAAGACTCCATTACAGAGAGTTCAAACACTAATCCAGTAATCTGGGACTTTACGACTTAATCCACAGCTTGCATGATGTGACCTGTGCCGCACTTGTTGGCAGGAGGAAGACGGCGGATTCTGTAGGAGCCTCTGACCTCCATCTGCTTCCATCGCTGCATATCAGATGATGTACAGTCATTCTATCTATAACATATACCAATGTGTGTCCCTTAAACGGTGCCGTTTTCAATCGGCAGCATAAAATGCCAGGAAATGTACTTTAACCTCTTTATTTTGAGCTTTTTGCCGTTTTTAGTTGTTTAAACTCTTTTCATTTCAATCACTGATATTATTTTTGTACTTCTAGGGTCCCGTGAAGTGCTTATAATAAAGGAATAGTTTGATATTTTCTCCGAGGAGAAGCTCAACATTACTCTTGCTGTAAATCTGTTTAGTAAATATGAATCTACAACCTGCAGTCGCTTGGCTTAGCTGAACACCCAGGCTGGAAACAAGTGAAAACACCCAACGTGGTTCTGTCCAAATATAGCAAAATCCGTTCATTAGCACCTCCAAAGTTCACTAATTAACACATTTCACTTGTAAAACATCTCGTGCCGGGGTAAGCTGACCAGAGTTGTAATTTATGAACTGTTTCATGTGGATCCCTGAAAGAAAGTCAGAGAAACTCCATTCCTATTGCTGTTAGCTACATGGCTGTTAAGTGGGACAAAGCCTCCTGATGGACTGGTTCACTGAACGCTGGTGAAACTTTTTCCACCTTCCTCCAAAACAAACCAACAATCAGACAATCAACTCTTTCAAAGAACATGAAGGCAAATCAAGACAG